>NW_028161656.1:30000-72500 GCF_964263955.1 Coregonus lavaretus | reverse complement strand
CCCAGCCACGTTTCATCTTCAATGCCCTTGCTGATGGAAGGAGGTTTTCACTCAAAATCTCATGATACATGGCCCCATTCATTCTTTCCTTTACACGGATCAGTCGTCCTGGCCCCTTTGCAGAAAAACAGCCCCAAAGCATGATGTTTCCACCCCCATGCTTCACAGTAGGTATGGTGTTCTTTGGATGCAACTCAGCATTCTTTGTCCTCCAAACACGATGAGTTGAGTTTTTACCAAAAAGTTATATTTTGGTTTCATCTGACCAAATGACATTCTCCCAATCCTCTTCTGGATCATCCAAATGCACTCTAGCAAACTTCAGACGGGCCTGGACATGTACTGGCTTAAGCAGGGGGACACGTCTGGCACTGCAGGATTTGAGTCCCTGGCGGCGTAGTGTGTTACTGATGGTAGGCTTTGTTACTTTTGTCCCAGCTCTCTGCAGGTCATTCACTAGGTCCCCTTGTGTGGTTCTGGGATTTTTGCTCACCGTTCTTGTGATCGTTTTGACCCCACGGGGTGAGATTTTGCGTGGAGCCCCAGATCGAGGGAGATTATCAGTGGTCTTGTATGTCTTCCATTTCCTAATAATTGCTCCCACAGTTGATTTCTTCAAACCAAACTGCTTACCTATTGCAGATTCAGTCTTCCCAGCCTGGTGCAGGTCTACAATTTTGTTTCTGGTGTCCTTTGTCAGCTCTTTGGTCTTGGCCATAGTGGAGTTTGGAGTGTGACTGTTTGAGGTTGTGGACAGGTGTCTTTTATACTGATAACAAGTTCAAACAGGTGCCATTAATACAGGTAATGAGTGGAGGACGGAGGATCCTCTTAAAGAAGAAGTTACAGGTCTGTGAGAGCCAGAAATCTTGCTTGTTTGTAGGTGACCAAACACTTATTTTCCACCATAATTTGCAAATAAATTCATTAAAAATCCTACAATGTGATATTCTGGATTTTTTTCCCTCAATTTGTCTGTCATAGTTGACGTGTACCTATGATGAAAATTACAGGCCTCTCTCATCTTTTTAAGTGGGAGAACATGCACAATTGGTGGCTGACTAAATACTTTTTTTCCCCACTGTATATATAACACTTTTCATACAGAATCTCAAAGTCACTTAAAAAGAAAAAAAAAACCTTAATGGGGCTGATAGTTGATGGGAGATGGTCTTCTAGATAGATGATGTTGATGTTGATGTTGATGTTGATGTTGATGTTGATGATGATGATGTTGTTGATGGGATATGGTCTTCTAGATAGATGATGTTGATGTTGATGATGATGTTGATGATGATGATGATGTTGTTGATGAGAGATGTTCTTCTAGATAGATGATGTTGATGTTGATGTTGATGTTGATGATGATGATGATGTTGTTGATGGGATATGGTCTTCTAGATAGATGATGTTGATGTTGATGTTGATGATGATGATGATGTTGTTGATGAGAGATGTTCTTCTAGATATATGATGTTGATGTTGATGTTGATGATGTTGATGATGATGATGATGTTGTTGATGAGAGATGTTCTTCTAGATAGATGATGTTGATGTTGATGATGATGATGATGATGATGGTGATGATGATGATGGGAGATGTTCTTCTAGATAGATGATGATGATGATGCTGCTGATGATGCTGATGATGTTGATGATGATGATGATGTTGATGATGATGATGATGATGATGATGATGCTGATGATGCTGATGATGTTGCTGATGATGATGATGATGATGATGATGATGTTGATGATGATGATGATGATGATGATGATGATGTTGTTGATGAGAGATGTTCTTCTAGATAGATGATGATGTTGATGATGAGGATGTTGATGGGTGATGGTCTTCTAGATAGATGATGATGATGATGATGATGATGATGATGATGATGATGATGATGATGATGATGATGATGATGATGATGTCTGATAGTTGATGAGAGTCCTCCACCCCTCAGCAGTAATCTCAGCAACAGTCGCCTACGAGGTGAGCCTCTGTCATCCCCTCATACCACAGTCCACATCCTTCCAGGAACGGGGCAGGTGGAATAAAATGTCGGTGCTGTGTTGATCAGGTATTGATGCATCATTCAAATTAGATTAGCCAACTAGCTAGCTATAGCTAGCCAAGCCAAGTAAACAAACTTTCCAGCTAGCTAGCTATAGCTATCCAAGCCAAGAAAACAGACTTCCCAGCTAGCTAGCTATAGTTAGCCAAGCCAAATTAACACTTCCCAGCTAGCTAGCTATAGCAAGCCAAGCCAAGTAAACAGACTTCCCAGCAGCTAGCTAAGCTAAGTAAACATACTTCCCAGCTAGCTAGCTATATCTACCCAAGCTAAGTAAACAGACTTCCCAGCATCCTGCAACTCCATGAATCACCAGCAGACTATGGGTGGGTGCTGCTATGGTGACCAATGAGCTAACATAAGGCGAGTATTTGCCTAGCAGTGATTTATAGATGGCCTGGAGCCAGTGGGTTTTACGACGAACATGTAGTGAGGACCAGCCAACAAGAGCGTACAGGTCACAGTGGTGGGTATTATATGGGGCTTTAGAGACAAAACGGATGGCACTGTGATAGACTACATCCAATTTGCTGAGTAGAGTGTTGGAGGCTATTTTGTAAATGACATCGCCGAAGTCAAGGATCAGTAGGATAGTCAGTTTTCTGAGGGCATGTTTGGCAGCATGAGTGAAGGAGGCTTTGTTGCGAAATAGGAAGCCGATTCTAGATTTAACTTTGGATTGGAGATTCTTAATGTGAGTCTGGAAGGAGAGTTTACAGTCTAACCAGACACCTAGGTATTTGTAGTTGTCCACATCCTCTAGGTCAGACCCGTCGAGAGTAGTGATTCTAGTCGGGTGGGCGGGTGCCAGCAGCGTTTGATTGAAGAGCATGCATTTAGTTTTACTAGTGTTTAAGAGCAGTTGGAGGCTACTGAAGGAGTGTTGTATGGCATTGAAGCTCGTTTGGAGGTTTGTTAACACAGTGTCCAATGAAGGGCCAGATGTATACAAAATGGTGTCGTCTGCGTAGAGGTGGATCTGAGAGTCACCAGCAGCAAGAGCGACATCATTGATATACACGGAGAAAAGAGTCGGCCCAAGAATTTAACCCTGTGGCACCCCCATAGAGACTGCCATAGGTCCAGACAACAGGCCCTCCGATTTGACACATTGAACTCTATCTGAGAAGTAGTTGGTGAACCAGGCGAGGCAGTCATTTGAGAAACCAAGGCTATTTAGTCTGCCAATAATAATGCGGTGGTTGACAGAGTCGAAAGCCTTGGCAAGGTCGATGAAGACGGCTGCACAGTACTGTCTATTATCGATTGCGGTTATAATATCGTTTAGGACCTTGAGCGTGGCTGAAGTGCACCCATGACCAGCTCGGAAACCGGATTGGATAGCGGAGAAGGTACGGTGGGATTCGAAATGATCGGTGATCTGTTTGTTAACTTGGCTTTCAAATATTTTCGAAAGGCAGGGCAGGATGGATATAGGTCTGTAACAGTTTGGATCTAGAGTGTCACCCCCTTTGAAGAGGGGGATGACCGCGGCAGCTTTCCAATCTCTGGGGATCTCAGACGTTACGAAAGAGAGGTTGAACAGGCTAGTAATAGGGGTTGCGACAATTTCGGCGGCTAGTTTTAGAAAGAAAGGGTCCAGATTGTCTAGCCCAGATGATTTGTAGGGGTCCAGATTTTGCGGCTCTTTCAGAACATCAGCTGTCTGAATTTGTGTGAAGGAGAAGCGGGGGGGCATGGGCAAGTTGCAGCGGAGGGTGCAGAGCTGGTGGCCGGGGTAGTGGTAGCCAGGTGGAAAGCATGGCCAGCCGTAGCAAAATGCTTGTTGAAATTCTCGATTATTGTAGATTTATCGGTGGTGATAGTGTTTCCTAGCCTCAGTGCAGTGGGCAGCTGGGAGGAAGTGCTCTTATTCTCCATGGACTTTTCAGTGTCCCAAAACTTTTTGGAGTTAGTGCTACAGGATGCAAATTTCTGTTTGAAAAAGTTAGCCTTTGCTTTCCTGACTGCTTGTGTATATTGGTTCCTAACTTCCCTGAAAAGTTGCATATCGCGGGGGCTATTTGATGCTAATGCAGTACGCCACAGGATGTTTTTGTGCTGGTCAAGGGCAGTCAAGTTAGAGGAGAACCAGGGGCTATATCTGTTCTTAGTTCTGTATTTTTTGAATGGGCATGTTTATTTAAGAAAGAGAGGAAAGCACTTTTAAAGACCAACCAGGCATCCTCTACTGACGGAATGAGGTTAATATCCATCCAGGATACCTGGGCCAGGTCAATTATGAAGGCCTGCTCGCTAAAGTGTTTTAGGGAGCGTTTGACAGTGACGAGGGGTGGTCGTTTGACCGCGGACCCGTTACGGACGCAGACTAAACAGGTCACGTGGAATTTGACTGCCTTCATGACTCGTGACCGCCGGTGTGGCGGTAACACTGTCACCGTAACAGCCCTACACACGACCACAACTCGCCCCCACAACAGCCCCGCCCCCCTACTTCCTAAACACACATCCCACCCCGCCCCCCCCCCCTCAACTTCCAACACACAACTCGCCCCACAACAGCCCCGCCCCCCTACTTCCTAAACACACAACCCACCCCGCCCCCCCCTCAACTTCCAACACACAACTCCGCCCCCCCTAACTTCCAACCCACCTACTCCAGTCCTCAAACTCCAACCCACCCCCCTTTACATCCACCCCCCCCCCCCACCCTAACTTGCAACCCACCCCCCTTTACATCCACCCCACCATAACTTGCAACCCACCCCTCCAGTCCTCGAAGCTCCTTGCTCTCAGACCCCTCTCAGCCTGTCAGATCAAAGCATCCCAGGGGTTGAGAGGGTTGAGAGGAGAGTTGACCCTTTGGATAGCCAGAGGACCCTGCTGTTTGGCCAGCCCATGGTGTGGAAAGAGACAAACAGGGTGTGTGTGTCTGTGTGTGTGTGTGTGTGTGTATGTGTGTGTGTATGTGTGTGTGTCAGGACAGTGACAATAGAAGGGGGGGGGGGGGGCAGTGTGTGCTAGCAGTTCTAAGGCCGCTTCCCGACCCAGCAGGGCCCCTTAAATCCGTAGAGGATTCCCAAGGCCATGCATGACAGAGAGGGTTGTTGGTTCTATCATCACACACACTGATACGGAGACACACACACACACACACACACACACACACACACACACACACACACACACATGCATGCATAGACACACAGAGACAGAGAAATCGAGAGAGAGAGACACACACACACACACACACATCATACAGTCATCAAACAGACATTTTAATTCTATACACATACATGTATAGCCTTTCATCTAAATAAGTTTTCAAATATAGCCATTCATCTAAATAAATGTTCACATATAGTCTTTCATCTAAAGACATTTTCACATATAGCCTGTCTGCTACTGTCTAGACTAGTGTAACATATGTGTGTGTGTGTGTGTGTGTGTGTGTGTGTGTGTGTGTTTGTGTGTGTATGTGTGTGTGTGCCAGGGCAGTGACTTAGGGCTCTATTAAATCCGTATCGTGGAAATTCAGCTTTACAGCTCAGCTGGTAGAGCACGGTGCTTGTAACGCCAAGGTAGTGGGTTCGATCCCCGGGTCCACCCATACACAAAAAAACGTATGCACGCATGACTGTAAGTCGCTTTGGATAAAAGCTTTCTGCTAAATGGCATATTCTATATTCTATTGAAATTTGATTGCAATGTACCCACGTCGTAGCAGAGACTGCATTCACGGTCAACGCTGTATATGTCAGCTCACTCGGAAGTAACCTTTACATTTATTTTTGCGCAATCTGTAACGCTTCAGCCCTTTGTCGGTGTATACACACACAGGGACTAAGGCAGGGTAGCAGGGGGCACACCCACTCTCCCGAGGCAGACGTATAGCTTGAGGAGACTCATTAGTAGCAGGATCAGAGGTTAGAAGTTTTTCTTTGAAGTGGCCCAACTTTCACCTCTCGTGGGGATTATGGCGACCATGGAAATGCACCTGTGTACGTTTGTCTGTTTGAGGGACTGCAATTTGCCTGACCAACTAATGATCCTGTCAGATCCTAGCAAAAAAGAAATCCTGTCAGATCCTAGAAAAAACTTATCCTGTCAGATTCCTTGCATTTTTTTTTTTAAACAATAACATCAACTCTATCGTATTTGTTTTTTTTGTAATAATTTTTTTTCTCTTCTCTTTATTTTTGTTTGTCTTATTTTTTTGTTGTTGTCATTTAGCAGACGCTCTTATCCAGAGCGAGTGCATACATTATTTTTTTTTTTTTTCATGATGTTGCTTTCCTTAACCTGTAAGCAGTTTATGGACAAGGTAAGACAAGCATGGGCGACTGTGAGAATTTCCCCAGGATTTCACACAGAAGAGGTTGTTGAAACATCTGAAGATGGCTTCCTCTGTGCAGCGGGGCCACACTGGGCTCATGTGAGAGGCTTTATGCATCCCTAAACAACCCCCCTATTCCCTGCACTACACAGTGCACTACTTTTGACCAGGGCCCATAGGGATATAGTGCCTCTAGTTCACTAGGTAGTGAATAAGGGTGGCGTTTGTGAGAGGCTGGGGCCAGGGAGCTGTATCTCCATCACCAGTCTGTGCCGGGCCTGTCCTCACACTGGCAACCCTACAAAGCCTGCCCGGAGACAGATGACAGCGCCACAAAGACAACACAGGTGGCTCTACACCACCTGGAGCAAAGAAAAGCCCCCCCCCACCACCACCACCACCACAGGCCCGTGAGAAGGGAGGGAGGGAGGGAGGGAGGGAGGGAGGGAGGGAGGGAGGGAGGGGAGAGAGACATTTTCAGAGACCCTACCTCCCTCCACAGCATAGGCCCGTGAGGAGGGAGGGAGGGAGGGAGGGAGGGAGGTATAGAGAGAGATGGGGTGAATGGAGGGGGACAGGGGACAGACAGGAATAGAGGGAGTGAGACAAAGAGGAGGAGATAAGGGAAGGAATGACAGAAAGAGGAACGGAAAGAGAGGAGGAGTACGCCTACAACCAACCAACAGTCAGACTGACTGTGAGTAGTTTAAGGTGATATTATATTTTACGACTTCACCCAACAGACAGTCTTTTCCACAATCAGTTTTTTGAAGCCTTGGTCGCGTCACTGTGTTTTACAAGCTATCTGTTTTGTTTTTTCTATCATACTCTAATGAGGTACTTTTTGTGGGGTTTACCTATTTTGCAATAAGAGAAAAGAAACAATGTAATGCAACTATCAGTGTAAGGTAAAAGATGTTTGAATACCTAATTGATCTTTCAAACGTGTATTTCTTAAGTGTGACATTCGATTCGTTAGCATTTATGGTGACGGATAATCTCATCCAAGTATTGGCTAGTATCTCTATCACCAGCAGTGGTTATAGCCCATGATACCTTTTCATAATGTCGCTCCATTCAGATTTGACCGACCCCTCTCTCCCATTTCTTTAAACGATACCATTTAATAACGATGGGGTTCGTTACGCCCAACGCGATTACACGCCCTCCTTTCTAAAGGTTTCACCCTATGATCAAGATGAATCTCTCCCCCCGGGACGTTTATACCCACCTTTGAACCGCGGCGGTCGCTTTAGCACCGTGACCCCAATCCACCCCCTTTGTAAAGCAACATGAACTTTTATCCAGACAGCACGGTCCCTGGATCAAATTCTTCAACACGATGGGGAATTTCTGGAGCCAGTAGATCTTTATATGACAGAGAGATGTTGTGCATCCCAAATAGCACCCTATTCCCTATATAGTGCACTACTTTTGACCAGGGCCCTATGGGGTAGTAGTGCACTATATGGACTATAGGGTGCTATTTGGGATGCAGGCAGTGGACTTCCAATGAGGTGGGGTGGTTTTGGGACAAGGAGGAGGGGGGGTGGGGGGGGGGGGGTTCTTCATTCCCTTTTCAGACCTATCAGTTATTTTCCTATTTTTCCCGTGTTTGATTTAGTCTGCAGAAACAGTAGTTAGTCTTTACATGGACTGGTGGGGTGAGAGAGAGATAGAGAGTGGGTGAGAGAGTGGGTGAGAGAGTGGGTGAGAGAGTGGGTGAGAGAGTGGGTGGGAGAGAGAGAGAGAGAGAGAGGAGAGAGAGAGAGAGAGAGAGAGAGAGAGAGAGAGAGAGAGAGAGAGAGAGAGAGAGAGAGAGAGAGAGAGAGAGAGAGAGGAAGCAGTAGAGTTGGATAGTGATTTGATTCACAGGAGAGAGAAGGGGACAGTTTTCCTAGCAGTGGGCCTGGTTTAATGTTGTGCTATTGTCAGGGGTTTTACATGGCTGTAACTTCTGATATGACCATACCTGCTGCTGAGAGACGAGTGTAGATCTAGGGTTGCGTGTTCCCTATGTAGCGCACATGGGCCCATAGGACTTGGGACAAAACTACTGCACTATATAGCGAATAGGGTGCCATTCAGGACAGAACCTAGCTCTGAGAGAGATTGATAATGCTCTATTCTGAGAGCATTGAGACAGATTGAAAATGCTCTATTCTGAGAGCGTTGAGACAGATTGATAATGCTCTATTCTGAGAGCATTGAGACAGATTGATAATGCTCTATTCTGAGAGCGTTGAGACATATTGATAATGCTCTGTTCTGAGAGCGTTGAGACCGATTAATAATGCTCTATTCTGAGAGCATTGAGACAGATTGATAATGCTCTATTCTGAGAGCATTGAGACAGATTGATAATGCTCTGTTCTGAGAGCGTTGAGACAGATTGATAATGCTCTGTTCTGAGAGCATTGAGACAGATTGATAATGCTCTGTTCTGAGAGCATTGAGACAGATTGATAATGCTCTGTTCTGAGAGCGTTGAGACAGATTGATAATGCTCTGTTCTGAGAGCATTGATACAGATTGATAATGCTCTGTTCTGAGAGCGTTGAGACAGATTGATAATGCTCTAATCTGAGAGTGTTGAGACAAATTGATAATGCTCTATTCTGAGAGCATTGAGACAGATTGATAATGCTCTATTCTGAGAGCGTTGAGACATAATGATAATGCTTTATTCTGAGAGCTTTGAGACAGATTGATAATGCTCTACTCTGAGAGCGTTGAGACAGATTGATAATAATCTTTTCTGAGAGCGTTGAGACAGATTGATAATGCTCTGTTCTGAGAGCGTTGAGACAGATTGATAATGCTCTGTTCTGAGAGCGTTGAGACATCTTGATAATGCTCTATTCTGAGAGCGTTGAGACAGATTGATAATGCTCTATTCTGAGAGCGTTGAGACAGATTGATAATGCTCTATTCTGAGAGTGTTGAGACAGATTGATAATGCTCTGTTCTGAGAGCGTTGAGACTGATTGATAATGCTCTGTTCTGAGAGCGTTGAGACAGATTGATAATGCTCTATTCTGAGAGTGTTGAGACAGATTGATAATGCTCTATTCTGAGAGCGTTGAGACAGATTGATAATGCTCTATTCTGAGAGTGTTGAGACAGATTGATAATGCTCTGTTCTGAGAGCGTTGAGACAGATTGATAATGCTCTGTTCTGAGAGCGTTGAGGCAGATTGATAATGCTCTATTCTGAGAGTGTTGAGACAGATTGATAATGCTCTATTCTGAGAGTGTTGAGACAGATTGATAATGCCCTATTCTGAGAGCGTTGAGACAGATTGATAATGCTCTGTTCTGAGAGTGTTAAGACAGATTGATAATGCTCTGTTCTGAGAGCATTGAGACAGATTGATAATGCTCTGTTCTGAGAGCGTTGAGACATCTTGATAATGCTCTGTTCTGAGAGCGTTGAGACATCTTGATAATGCTCTATTCTGAGAGCGTTGAGACAGATTGATAATGCTCTGTTCTGAGAGCGTTGAGACAGATTGATAATGTTCTATTCTGAGAGCGTTGAGACAGATTGATAATGCTCTACTCTGAGAGCGTTGAGACATCTTGATAATGCTCTATTCTGAGAGCATTGAGACAGATTGATAATGCTCTATTCTGAGAGCGTTGAGACAGATTGATAATGCTCTATTCTGACAGCGTTCAGACAGATTGATAATGCTCTGTTCTGAGAGCGTTGAGACATCTTGATAATGCTCTGTTCTGTGAGCGTTGAGACATCTTGATAATGCTCTATTCTGAGAGCGTTGAGACAGATTGATAATGCTCTGTTCTGAGAGCGTTGAGACAGATTGATAATGCTCTATTCTGAGAGCGTTGAGACAGATTGATAATGCTCTATTCTGAGAGCGTTGAGACAGATTGATAATGCTCTATTCTGAGAGCTTTGAGACAGATTGATAATGCTCTATTCTGAGAGTGTTGAGACTGATTGATAATGCTCTGTTCTGAGAGTTTTGAGACATATTGATAATGCTCTATTCTGAGAACGTTGAGACAGATTGATAATGCTCTGTTTTGAGAGCGTTGAGACAGATTGATAATGCTCTGTTCTGAGAGCATTGAGACAGATTGATAATGCTCTATTCTGAGAACGTTGAGACAGATTGATAATGCTCTATTCTGAGAGCATTGAGACAGATTGATAATGCTCTATTCTGAGAGCGTTGAGACATCATGATAATGCTCTATTCTGAGAGCGTTGAGACAGATTGATAATGCTCTGTTCTGAGAGCGTTGAGACATATTGATAATGCTCTGTTCTGATTGATAATGCTCTGTACTGATTGATAATGCTCTGTTCTGTTGTGATGAAACCCACACTGGTTCCAAACCCATCACTGTGTCTGCATTCCAAATGGCACCCTTTTCCCTTTATAGTGCACTACTTTTGACCAGGGTCCGTTGGCACTCTAAATGGAATAGGACACCATTTGGGACACATAGGTGTGACTGGATGCGCATCAGGATGATAAGTTATCCATCATGACATATACTCTAAGTCGCTGGTCTGTTCATACTCCCCTATCGATAGGTTACTATCCAGAAAATTGTGAGGAGGGATGTGTGTTGGTGAATGACCTCCACCTTCTATTCTTGAACCTCTCTCCTTCCTGCTCTTTTAGTCCATTTCCACTCTCTCCTCATTTGCTTTCTCCTTTACCTCTACCTTTTCCCTCCCTCCCTCCCTCCCTCCCTCCCTCCCTCCCTCCCTCCCTCCCTCCCTCCCTCCCTCCCTCCCTCCCTCCCTCCCTCCCTGTCTGCCTTCCTACCTGTCTGTCTGCGAACCCCTTCCTTCATCAGCCTGTCCTGAAACCCAAACAGACAGTCTTAATTGGTGTTCCAGACTTGAGGAAACTGGACTAAAATATTTGCATAATTTTCACGGAGGAGGGAGGAAATTGTTAAAACATGTGAGGAGCCGTGAGGAGCAGAGAGCTAGGGTCTGTCCCAAATGGAACCCTATCCCAAGTTAATGCACTGCTTTTGACCAGGCACTATATTCCTTTGACTACAATGCCTGGTCAAAAATAGTGCACAAAATAGGGAATAGGGTGCCATTTGGGAAGCCAGCCTGCTGTAACCCTAGCCCTCCGGCTGCCTGACTCTTGGGTGCCACCCAGCACCGACCTTGCCAGGAAGTAGCGAGGGAACGTTGGGAAAAGACAACGGAGGAGAGAAAAGGAGAGAGGAACAACAGAGGAGAGAAAAGGAGGGAGGAACAACAGAGGAGGGGGAAAAAGGTAACCTCCGGTTGATCTTATCTCTATGTCTCACCTTCTCACACCACTCATAGAGAGATAGAAAGAGAGAGAGAGAGAGAGAGAGAGAGAGAGAGAGAGAGGCCAAACCACACAACCAACAACATTAGACACTTTATGGAACACAAAGCCTTCACTATTTCATCCTGGAATATCCAAGGCCTGAGGTCATCTGCCTTTGGCCTAAAGAGCAGGAATCTGGACTTCACCAAAGAAATCGGAAATACAGATATTGTCATCCTACAAGAAACATGGTATAGAGGAGACGGACCCACTGGTTGCCCTCTAGGTTACAGAGAGCTGGTAGTCCCATCCACCAAACTACCAGGTGTGAAACAGGGAAGGGACTCAGGGGATATGCTAATTTGGTATAGAGCAGACCTAACTCACTCTATTAAATTAATCAAAACAGGAACATTTTACATTTGGTTAGAAATTCAAAAGGAAATTATCTCAACAGAAGAGTTGTGTGCTACCTATATCCCCCCACTAGAATCCCCATACTTTAATGAAGACAGCTTCTCCATCCTGGAGGGGGAAATCAATCATTTCCAGACCCAGGGACATGTACTAGTCTGTGGCGACCTAAATGCCAGAACTGGACAAGAACCTGACACCCTCAGCACACAGGGGGACAAACACCTACCTGGAGGTGACAGCATTCCCTCCCCCATATGCCCCCCTAGGCACAACTACGACAACATAACCAACAAAAACGGGTCACGACTCCTGCAGCTCTGTCGCACACTGGGTATGTACATAGTCAATGGTATGCTTCGAGGGGACTCCTATGGTAGGTACACCTATAGCTCATCTCTTGGCAGTAGTACTGTAGACTACTTTATCACTGACCTCAACCCAGAGTCTTTCAGAGCGTTCACAGTCAGCCCACTGACACCCCTATCAGACCACAGCAAAATCACAGTCTACTTGAACAGAGCAATACTCAATCATGAGGCATCAAAGCCAAAGGAACTGAATAATATTAAGAAATGCTATAGATGGAAGGAAAGTAGTGTTGAAACCTACCAAAAAACAATTAGGCAACAACAAATTCAATCCATTCTAGACAACTTCCTGGACAAAACATTCCACTGTAATAGTGAAGGTGTAAACTTGGCAGTAGAAAACCTAAACAGTATATTTGACCTCTCAGCTTCCCTGTCAAATCTAAAAATCTCTAACAGAAAACCAAAGAAAAGTAACAACAGTGATAAATGGTTTGATGAAGAATGCAAAAACCTAAGAAAGAAATTGAGAAACCTATCCAACCAAAAACATAGAGACCCAGAAAACCTGAGTCTACGCCTTCACTATGGTGAATGACTAAAACAATACAGAAATACACTACGGAAAAAGAAGGAACAGCACGTCAGAAATCAGGTCAATGTAATTGAAGAATCCATAGACTCTAACCACTTCTGGGAAAATTGGAAAACACTAAACAAACAACAACACGAAGAGCTATCTATCCAAAACGGAGATGTATGGGTAAACCACTTCTCCAATATTTTTGGCCCTATAACAGAGAACAAACAGCAAAAAAATATACATGATCAAATGCAAATCTTAGAATCAACTATTAAAGACTACCAGAACCCACTGCATTCTCCAATTACATTGAATGAACTACAGGACAAAATACAAACCCTCAACCCAAAAAATCCTGTGGTGTTGATGGTATCCTCAATGAAATGACAAAATATACAGACCACGAATTTCAATTAGCTATACTTAAACTCTTTAACATCATCCTTAGCTCTGGCATCTTCCCCAATATTTGGAACCAAGGACTGATCACCCCAATCCACAAAAGTGGAGACAAATTTGACCCCAATAACTACCGTGGGATATGCGTCAACAGCAACCTTGGGAAAATCCTCTGCATTATCATTAACAGCAGACTAGTTCATTTCCTCAGTGAAAACAATGTACTGAGCAAATGTCAAATTGGCTTTTTACCAAATTACCGTACGACAGACCACGTATTCACCTTGCACACCCTAATTGACAAACAAACAAAACAAAACAAAGGCAAAGTCTTCTCATGCTCTGTTGATAAAAAAAAAAAAGCTTTTGACTCAATTTGGCATGAAGGTCTGCTTTACAAATTGATGGAAAGTGGGGTTGGGGGGAAAACATACGACATTATAAAATCCATGTACACAAACAACAAGTGTGCGGTTAAAATTGCCAAAAAACACACACATTTCTTTCCACAGGGCCGTGGGGTGAGACAGGGATGCAGTTTAAGCCCCACCCTCTTCAACATATATATCAACGAATTGGCGAGGGCACTAGAACAGTCTGCAGCACCCGGCCTCACCCTACTAGAATCTGATGTCAAATGTCTTCTGTTTGCTGATGATCTGGTGTTTTTGTCACCAACCAAGGAGGGCCTACAGCAGCACCTAGATCTTCTGCACATATTCTGTCAGACCTGGGCCCTGACAGTAAATCTCAGTAAGACAAAAATAATGGTGTTCCAAAAAAGGTCCAGTTGCCAGGACCACAAATACAAATTCCATCTAGACACCGTTGCCCTAGAGCACACAAAAAACGATACATACCTCGGCCTAAACATCAGCGCCACAGGTAACTTCCACAAAGCTCTGAACGATCTGAGAGACAAGGCAAGAAGGGCCTTCTATGCCTTCAAAAGGAACATAAAATTTGACATACCAATTAGGATCTGGCTAAAAATACTTGAATCAGTTATAAAACCCATTGCCCTTTATGGTTGTGAGGTCTGGGGTCCGCTCACCAACCAAGAATTCACAAAATGGGACAAACACCAAATTGAGACTCTGCATGCAGAATTCTGCAAAAACATCCTCCGTGTACAACGTAAAACACCAAATAATGCATGCAGAGCAGAATTAGGCCAATACCCACTAATTATCAAAATCCAGAAAAGAGCCGTTAAATTCTATTACCACTTAAAAGGAAGCGATTCCCAAACCTTCCATAACAAAGCCATCACCTACAGAGAGATGAACTTGGAGAAGAGTTCCCTAAGTAAGCTGGTCCTGGGGCTCTGTTCACAAACACAAACAGACCCCACACAGCCCCAGGACAACAACAACAACAACAACAACAACATAATTAGACCCAACCAAATCATGAGAAAACAATTTTTTTTTTTCGGGGCGGCAGGTAGCTTAGTGGTTAAGAGCGTTGTGCCAGTAACCGAAAGGTCGCTGGTTCTAATCCCCGAGCCGACTAGGTGAAAAATCTGTCGATGTGCCCTTGAGCAAGGCACTTAACCCTAATTGCTCCTGTAAGTCGACTTGACACATTGGAAAGAACAAACAAAAAAACAGAGCAAACTAGAATGCTATTTGGCCCTAAACAGAGAGTACACAGTGGCAGAATACCTGACCACTGTGACTGACCCAAACTTAAGGAAAGCTTTGACTATGTACAGACTCAGTGAGCATAGCCTTGCTATTGAGAAAGGCTGCCGTAGGCAGACCTGGCTCTCAAGAGAAGACAGGCTATGTGCACACTGCCCACAAAATGAGGTGGAAACTGAGCTGCACTTCCTAACCTCCTGCCAAATGTATGACCATATTAGAGACACATATTTCCCTCAGATTACAGCGATCCACAAAGAATTCGAAAACAAACCCAATTTTGATAAATCAGAAAGAGAGAGAGATAGAGAGAGTCAGAGAGGAGCTGACAATCCCAGAGCTCACGTCCCAGAGAGAGAGAGAGAGAGAGAGAGAGAGAGAGAGAGATAGTTAGAGAGAGAGAGGAGCTGACAAACCCAGAGCTCACGTCCCAGAGAGAGAAAGAGTCAGAGAGGAGCTGACAAACCCAGAGCTCACATCCCAGAGAGAGAGAGAGAGAGAGAGAGAGAGAGAGAGAGATAGAGAGTTTAACCCAGTGCTCACGTCCCAGAGAGAGAAAGAGTCAGAGAGGAGCTGACAAACCCAGAGCTCACATCCCAGAGAGAGAGAGAGAGAGAGAGAGATAGTTAGAGAGTTTAACCCAGAGCTCACGTCCCAGAGAGAGAAAGAGTCAGAGAGGCGCTGACAAACCCAGAGCTCACATCCCAGAGAGAGAGAGAGAGTCAGAGAGGAGCTGACAAACCCAGAGCTCACATCCCAGTGAGAGAGAGTCAGAGAGGCGCTGACAAACCCAGAGCTCACATCCCAGAGAGAGAGAGTCAGAGAGGAGCTGACAAACCCAGAGCTCACATCCCAGAGAGAGAGAGTCAGAGAGGAGCTGACAAACCCAGAGCTCACGTCCCAGAGAGAGAGAGAGTGTCAGAGAGGAGCTGACAAACCCAGAGCTCACGTCCCAGAGAGAGAGAGTCAGAGAGGAGCTGACAAACCCAGAGCTCACATCCCAGAGAGAGAGAGAGAGTCAGAGATGAGCTGACAAACCCAGAGCTCACATCCCAGAGAGAGAGAGAGAGAGAGAGAGAGAGAGAGAGAGAGAGAGAGTCAGAGAGGAGCTGACAAACCCAGAGCTCACATCCTAGAGAGAGAGAGAGTAAAATGTGCACACATGGCTACATGTAGCTCTCGCTCTGATCTCAAAACAAGCGCATCTACTCACAACCGCTCATGCTGTAACCACAGTCCAGTTTAAAGTGAATGGCACAGATACATATACAGTGCTGCTTGAAAGTTTTTGAACCCTACAGGGCTGGTCATTATTTTATAAATGACAGAAACAAAAAAATATGATATATTTTAATGGTTTATTTAACAGAAACTCAGATTTGATGAGTGCAAAAATATGTGAACCCCTTCAGTCAATAGTGGCATCTCCATTAGCAGCGATAACTTGGACTAAACATCTCCTATAGCCAGTAATCACGTCTGTTTTGAGGGATTTTTACCCACTCCTCCGTGAGTGAGGTTTGAGGGGTGTCTGGCATGAACTTGCCGCTTCAGTTCCTGCCACAGCATCTCGATTGGATTTAGGTCAGGACTTTGACTTGGCCAATCCAAAACACAAATCTTCTCTCTCCTGAGACATTCTTTGGTAGATTTGCTTGAATGCTTTTGGTCGTTGTCTTGTTGGAAGAACCATTTTCGGCCCAGCTTTAGCTCCTTGACTGATGGCCTGACGTTCTGTTCAAGAATCTCCTGGTATACCTCAGAATTCAAGGTTCAATTAATGATGTGGAGTCGTCCAGGTCCAGAGGAGGAAAATCAGCCCCAGATCTTGACATTCTCACCACCATGCTTGACTGTTTGGATAAGGTTATTTTGGTGGTAGGCAGTGTTGGGTTTTCGCCAAACATAGTGGTGTTGATTGTGACCAAAAAGGTCAATTCTGGACACATCGGTCCAGAGAATGGACTTTCAGAAACCTTCAGGTTTGTCCAGGTGGTCTCTGGCAAAGTTAAGATGGGAAGTTTGGTTCTTTTTTGACAGCAGAGGCTTCTTCCTAGCAACCCTTCCATGAATGGAATTTCGATTCAGTGTCCTTGTTATTGTTCAAGCATGCACAGTTACTTGAGATGCAGCAACGGAGGTCTACAAATCTCTAGATGTTATGTTTGGGTTGGCTTTTACCTGATTTATTATTGTTCTTGTGGCTCTTGGGGATATTTTGGAAGGTTGTCCACTTCTAGGCCGAGTTGCTGTCATGTTAAATGCTCCCCATTTGTAAAGTATTTGTTTCACAGTGGACAGATGGAGCACAAACCTACTTGAGTTAACCAATGCAACTTGGGGTTCACTTATTTTTATTTATTCCTTTTTAATTGTATTATTCTACTACACGTATGACACCAACATATAAAATATAAACCTGTTATGTCAGACCAAAAAGACTGATGATTTCATGGTAAAAACGGAACAAATCTGTAATTGCACAAGAGGTTCACATACTTTCAAGCAGCACTGTATGGTTATGGAGCACCGGTCGGTGTAGAGTTGGGGCCTGAGTTGTGTCTGTCAGCGCAATAGAACCCTACTCCCACTGAGCATCTTAGAGGGAACGTTGTTTAGAACGTTTTCTCACCACCAGATATGATAGTGAGAGGAAGTCCAGTCGCCGGTAGTGGGAGAGGATGGAACTAGGTGAAACTGGGCCAACATTCTGTTCATTTTCTCATGATGAAACATCTGATATAAATACATTTTTTTTCTGTTCCCAAATCTAAAATAAGTTTCATAGACTTGACGCTTTGCCAAAGTTTTAAAAGATCACGCTGTTTAGAAGGAGTGCAAGGTCGAATTGAGTTTGTACACACACGCGCTTCACAGAGGAGGCGTTCCCGAACTGAAAAATGCAAATACATGCTACAATGTGCCAATAGGATCTCGCCAGCTCGTGCTTGGCTTTACCCACCTCCCACTTCATTTGCTTCCACTGTAAACGACACAGATGAACCGCAATATCTTGGGTTAGTTAGAAATATCTTTGATCGCAGGTTAAATCCTAGTGCTTGGCACTTGTTTAAATGTAATTGGTTTTAACCCTATCTCAAACTTAAACCACTAGGAATGAATGCCTGAAATTATGTTTCGGTTTCACTTTTGCACAGTTTGACTGACAGCTAAGATATGACAAAATGAGCCGGAATTAAAATGTCAACACACATCGTAATCTACAGATGGCACAACAGACATCACCACATGGTGTAATTGAAACGGCAAGCCATGTCATAATTCTGTTGCTGCAGTTATGATGAGGGGTGGCGTTTTATTTGGAGATTGAGTGCATTTGGAAAGCAGTCATATTTTAAATGTAGATCTTTGCTTGCAACAATCATATGACGCTTTTGATGAAGCAGATTACTAATAAATGCAAATTACTGATCTATGTCATTGCTCCAGAGTGAATAGATAATAATTAATTGGTTCCAGTTGTCTGGTAATTGACTGACGCAGTATCTCATCAAGTCATATTAACGACTGTGTTGTATTAGGGAAGAGTAATTTGTTTAAATCAAGTCATATTAACGACTGTGTTGAATTAGGGAAGAGTAATTAGTTTAAATCAAGTCATATTAACGACTGTGTTGTATTAGGGAAGAGTAATTTGTTTAAATCAAGTCATATTAACGACTGTGTTGTATTAGGGAAGAGTAATTTGTTTAAATCAAGTCATATTAACGACTGTGTTGTATTAAGGAAGAGTAATTAGTTTAAATCAAGAGTAAATAGATGATTAGACAAAAACACACACACACTTCGACACACGCGCATAAACACACACACAAACACACCACACACACACACAAACACACACCACACACACACACAAACACACCACACACACACACACAATGATTAAACAGCAGCTCTGTATAAATATACAGTTCATGTCATTATTGAATAATTATGTACCATGGGGATGTTTTTTGCCTTTGTTTCAAGCAATATAACACACACACACACACACACACACACACACACACACACACACACACACACACACACACACACACACACACACACACACAAGAATCAATGAGAATGCCAGGTCAGATGATAACGCAGGGAGAGGTTGGTGAAGTTGATGTGTTTGGTGTACACAGTCCGGAAGAAGTTGAGTGATCTTGAAACTATTACCTTTGATAGAAAACTTAGCAAAATAGATAGGATCTTGCAACTGTGGAGTCAATGGGAAATATCATTATACTCTTGGGTAAAGTATTTTATTTTTAGGACAATATCGGTAGAAATGTTATCAAATCGGGATGTCCAGGACCCTCGTAAGACATCACAGTAAAATGGAGGGATGTATTGCAAAAGGAAATAGCAAATATTATACTGGGAAAGATGGGTTAATCTGTGGACATGGGAGGGTTGGAGTTAAGACCAGAATGAATGGTGATTGGCAGCTGGGGGGTAAATCCAGCACTTAAAGAGGAAATTAGGAATATATATGTATGTATGATTATTTAACTACAGGTACCATATATGTGAGAGATAATAACTGTCTGTAGCAGTAGAAGTATTTGTCACACCCTGGTTCTGGGACTCATTATGTTGAGCCAGGGTGTGTTCATTCATTGGGTGTATTTCTATGTTGGTATTTCTGTTGTGTTCATTTCTATGTGTGACTGAGTGACTCCCAATCAGAGGCAACGAGTGTCAGCTGTTTGCTGGTTGTCTCTGATTGGGAGCCATATTTAACTGTCTGTGTTTCACTTTGGGTTTGTGGGTTTTTGTTCCTTTACGGTCATTGTTACTGTGGACTTCACGAGTCGTCTATTGTTTTGGTTTTCGTGCTTTATTTAATAAAGTCAATCATGTTCGCTCAACACGCTGCGTATTGGTCTACTTCTCGTCAAGACGATCGTGACAGTATTGTTGTCCGTTAGTTTACTCCAATCACGGGAGGGGTGGTATGGTAAATTTTGTTTAGATTAATAATAATCATAATCACAATAATAATGATAATAATCATCATAATAGTTTTAGGAGAATCAGAAATGATAAAAACATTAAAAATGGATAGAATCCCAAATCTATCTGCAACATTAAAGATGGGAAAAATAAATAGCAGGGAGAGGTTAGAGTCAGCTGGGCCGGGGTCAAGGGTCATGTGTTGTCTTTTATCACACCGTGTGTGTGTGTGTGTGTGTGTGTGTGTGTGTGTGTGTGTCAGTGGAGGCTGGTGAGACGAGCTGTAGGACGATGGGCTACTTGTAATTGCTGGAACATGTTTAATGGAACGGTATCAAGCACGTCAAACATACGGAAAACACATATTTGACTCCGTTCCATAAATTCCATTCCAGCCACTGCAATGAGCCCGTCCTCCTACAGCTCCTCCCACCAACCTCCACTGCTGTCTGTGTGTGTCTCCCTGAGGAAGCCTAACAAGGGTCAGAGCTGTGGATGTTAGCGTTGACTGACCTGATAATCAGTCTTGAGCTATATACTGTAACAATACTGTGATGAGGAGTGAGTATAGCATTCAAACCCTGTGAATCAATTTCTTATCATATAGTTCACTAATCTATACATTTACAAGTAGGCCTATAGATCAGTCCTGAGATATTTAAATCTCTAACCTGAAAAGCCAATGGTTGCATCCCAAATGGCACCCTATTCCGGGCTCTGGTCAAAAGTAGTGCTCTAGGGAAAATGGAGACACTTGGGATGTACACAATCATCGTTTTCATGACCATCATATTGTTTAGCTTTTCATGTCTCCATCATATTGTCTAGGTTTTCATGTCTCCATCATATTGTCTTGGTTTTCATGTCTCCATCATATTGTCTAGGTTTTCATGTCTCCATCATATTGTCTAGGTTTTCATGACTCCATCATATTGTCTAGGTTTTCATGTCTCCATCATATTGTCTAGGTTTTCATGTCTCCATCATATTGTCCAGCTTTTTATGTCTCCATCATATTATCTAGCTTTTCCTACCTGTGGACGTAGTTCGTGTCATCTCTCCAGTGGATTAGAAGTATTAACTTCAGAGTGGACGAGTCTAACGGATAGGCCCAGTTTCCTGACATTCATAGACACGTCAACATTTTACAGGCAAATTCATTTTTCTCTGTCTCCACTTGAGGGAAACGTTACGTTAGCTCAGCCCGCCCTAGACATGCTGCTATTTATTGCACTGCAGGGCAAATCCCGGGAACAACACATCGCTCACAGCAGAATGAAGTCATTATGTGCTCCTTGATATGCTCAACATCACAGAACCCTGCGCCCCGCGCCCACCCTGAGCCCAACGTACGCACCGTTTTATTTACTCCGCATCCGGAGTGGGAGAGTTTTGATAAATGACGGCGGGGTGCCCTGGGACTTCTCCCCTTAAGGACCGGCAGGGCGATTTATGAGCACGCTCTCGCTGCCTTCAGCATGATTAATCGTAGCCGTCCTCCGCGGGACCGACCAAGGCGGCCAGTGGATGGGCAGGGCCGCCTCCTCTCTCTCCCGCCTCTCCCCATGTTTGGATAAGTTGATAGCATCAAAGTAGCCCGCTGCTTGTGTTAAGAAAATACTGCATTCTGGGTCAGCGCAAATGAATCCTCAAGGAGCCTGAAAACTGTTTTTAATGACAATATATTATCACTACGTTCTTTGGGGTTAGAGCAGAGAGGCGCTGTGAGGTCGCTAATGACATTTGCAAATGTCTTTGTTGCCGTACCCGGGCTTCCTGCAGGGTTAGATGGACTCATTGATGGTCTGGCTGGAGTGTATGAATGTGATTTATGTCAAAGTGTAGGAATGGCAGGTTAATTTTAAAACAATACATTACACTGCACAGTGACAAGATGGGATAGTTTGATGATTAATGTTGTTGTGGACACGAGGTCAAATGAGGTCAAATCTTAACCTGAAGAAAAAAGTTGCCTCTAAATTTGACAACATTTCAACAAAATAGTACATAGGCCTATTTGCTATAAATGTATATTTTTTAATTTACCCAAAGCAAATGAACTGTTGTAACTGCTACAGACCCACACTGGCTAGCCAGACAATGCCCTTAGACACTCATTTGGAAGTTTATACCTTCCAAGTTTAAAGCATTAACATCACATTCAAATATGATGAACATTCCCTCAATCAACTTTAAAGATAAGCCTACAGCAGCCCTTCAGTGTCAACAAATCCTCTTAAAAATGATCTGGCGTATAATGTGAGAGGTGTTGGCCTTCCCTTGCCCCTGAGATATTTACCTAATCCTGTTCTCCCTCTTCACACCTGATATATTTACCTGTCTCTAGCTCTCCCTCTTCACACCTGAGATATTTACCTGTTTCTAGCTCTCCCTCTTCACACCTGATATATTTACCTGTCTCATGTGTCTGGGAGATTGGTAGTGGAGGTGGTGTCTGGGAGATTGGTAGTGGAGGTGGTGTCTCATGTGTCTGAGAGATAGGTAGTGGAGGTGGTGTCTCGTGTGTCTGAGAGACCGGTAGTGGAGGTGGTGTCTCATGTGTCTGAGAGATTGGTAGTGGAGGTGGTGTCTCGTGTGTCTGGGAGATTGGTAGTGGAGGTGGTGTCTCATGTGTCTGAGAGATTGGTAGTGGAGGTGGTGTCTCATGTGTCTGGGAGACCGGTAGTGGAGGTGGTGTCTCATGTGTCTGGGAGATTGGTAGTGGAGGTTGGTGTCTCATGTGTCTGGGAGACCGGTAGTGGAGGTGGTGTCTCATGTGTCTGAGAGATTGGTAGTGGAGGTGGTGTCTCATGTGTCTGGGAGACCGGTAGTGGAGGTGGTGTATCATGTGTCTGAGAGACCGGTAGTGGAGGTGGTGTCTCGTGTGTCTGAGAGATTGGTAGTGGAGGTGGTGTCTCATGTGTCTGAGAGACCGGTAGTGGAGGTGGTGTCTCGTGTGTCTGAGAGACCGGTAGTGGAGGTGGTGTCTCATATGTCTGGGAGACCGGTAGTGGAGGTGGTGTCTCGTGTGTCTGGGAGATTGGTAGTGGAGGTGGTGTCTCATGTGTCTGGGAGATTGGTAGTGGAGGTGGTGTCTCGTGTGTCTGGGAGACCGGTAGTGGAGGTGGTGTCTCGTGTGTCTGGGAGACCGGTAGTGGAGGTGGTGTCTCGTGTGTC
Source organism: Coregonus lavaretus (assembly GCF_964263955.1). NCBI lineage: Eukaryota > Metazoa > Chordata > Actinopteri > Salmoniformes > Salmonidae > Coregonus > Coregonus lavaretus. The sequence continues at coordinate 49,330 of NW_028161656.1, read as the reverse complement.
TGGGAGATTGGTAGTGGAGGTGGTGTCTCATGTGTCTGGGAGATTGGTAGTGGAGGTGGTGTCTCGTGTGTCTGGGAGACCGGTAGTGGAGGTGGTGTCTCATGTGTCTGAGAGATTGGTAGTGGAGGTGGTGTCTCGTGTGTCTGGGAGATTGGTAGTGGAGGTGGTGTCTCGTGTGTCTGGGAGATTGGTAGTGGAGGTGGTGTCTCGTGTGTCTGAGAGACCGGTAGTGGAGGTGGTGTCTCATGTGTCTGGGAGACCGGTAGTGGAGGTGGTGTCTCATGTGTCTGGGAGATTGGTAGTGGAGGTGGTGTCTCATGTGTCTGAGAGATTGGTAGTGGAGGTGGTGTCTCGTGTGTCTTGGAGACCGGTAGTGGAGGTGGTGTCTCGTGTGTCTGGGAGACCGGTAGTGGAGGTGGTGTCTGGGAGACCGGTAGTGGAGGTGGTGTCTGGGAGACCGGTAGTGGAGGTGGTGTCTGGGAGATTGGTAGTGGAGGTGGTGAATGGGAGATTGGTAGTGGAGGTGGTGTCTGGGAGATTGGTAGTGGAGGTGGTGTCTCATGTGTCTGGGAGATTGGTAGTGGAGGTGGTGTCTCGTGTGTCTGGGAGACCGGTAGTGGAGGTGGTGTCTGGGAGATTGGTAGTGGAGGTGGTGTCTGGGAGATTGGTAGTGGAGGTGGTGTCTGGGAGAATGGTAGTGGAGGTGGTGTCTCATGTGTCTGAGAGATTGGTAGTGGAGGTGGTGTCTCGTGTGTCTGGGAGACCGGTAGTGGAGGTGGTGTCTGGGAGATTGGTAGTGGAGGTGGTGTCTGGGAGATTGGTAGTGGAGGTGGTGTCTGGGAGATTGGTAGTGGAGGTGGTGTCTCATGTGTCTGAGAGATTGGTAGTTGAGGTGGTGTCTCGTGTGTCTGGGAGACCGGTAGTGGAGGTGGTGTCTGGGAGATTGGTAGTGGAGGTGGTGTCTCATGTGTCTGGGAGACCGGTAGTGGAGGTGGTGTCTCATGTGTCTGAGAGACCGGTAGTGGAGGTGGTGTCTCGTGTGTCTGAGAGATTGGTAGTGGAGGTGGTGTCTCATATGTCTGAGAGACCGGTAGTGGAGGTGGTGTCTCATGTGTCTGAGAGACCGGTAGTGGAGGTGGTGTCTCATCTGTCTGGGAGACCGGTAGTGGAGGTGGTGTCTCGTGTGTCTGGGAGACCGGTAGTGGAGGTGGTGTCTCATGTGTCTGGGAGACCGGTAGTGGAGGTGGTGTCTCGTGTGTCTGGGAGATTGGTAGTGGAGGTGGTGTCTCATGTGTCTGGGAGATTGGTAGTGGAGGTGGTGTCTCGTGTGTCTGGGAGACCGGTAGTGGAGGTGGTGTCTCATGTGTCTGAGAGATTGGTAGTGGAGGTGGTGTCTGGGAGACCGGTAGTGGAGGTGGTGTCTGGGAGACCGGTAGTGGAGGTGGTGTCTGGGAGATTGGTAGTGGAGGTGGTGTCTGGGAGATTGGTAGTGGAGGTGGTGTCTCATGTGTCTGGGAGATTGGTAGTGGAGGTGGTGTCTGGGAGACCGGTAGTGGAGGTGGTGTCTGGGAGACCGGTAGTGGAGGTGGTGTCTCATGTGTCTGAGAGACCAGTAGTGTTGGTGGTGTCTGGGAGATTGGTAGTGGAGGTGGTGTCTCATGTGTCTGAGAGATTGGTAGTGGAGGTGGTGTCTCATGTGTCTGGGAGATTGGTAGTGGAGGTGGTGTCTCATGTGTCTGAGAGACCGGTAGTGGAGGTGGTGTCTCATGTGTCTGGGAGATTGGTAGTGGAGGTGGTGTCTCATGTGTCTGAGAGACCGGTAGTGGAGGTGGTGTCTCATGTGTCTGAGAGATTGGTAGTGGAGGTGGTGTCTCGTGTGTCTGAGAGATTGGTAGTGGAGGTGGTGTCTCATGTGTCTGGGAGATTGGTAGTGGAGGTGGTGTCTCATGTGTCTGGGAGACCGGTAGTGGAGGTGGTGTCTCGTGTGTCTGAGAGATTTGTAGTGGAGGTGGTGTCTCATGTGTCTGGGAGACCGGTAGTGGAGGTGGTGTCTCGTGTGTCTGGGAGACCGGTAGTGGAGGTGGTGTCTCATGTGTCTGGGAGATTGGTAGTGGAGGTGGTGTCTCATGTGTCTGGGAGATTGGTAGTGGAGGTGGTGTCTCATGTGTCTGGGAGATTGGTAGTGGAGGTGGTGTCTCATGTGTCTGGGAGATTGGTAGTGGAGGTGGTGTCTGGGAGACCGGTAGTGGAGGTGGTGTCTGGGAGACCGGTAGTAGATGTGGTGTCTGGGAGATTGGTAGTGGAGGTGGTGTCTCATGTGTTTATACTTCATCACTCCACTTGCTGCAAAATAATCTCATAATGACCCATAATGCATTGTTATCACTTTTGTGTCAGACTAAATTATTTTTGCTACTCCTTTTTGTAACTTAAGTAATCGATGTATTGTCTCTCTCTGCCATCATTAAGAACTCCTTTCACCTCCTACAGCCATTAGGAATCATTGGGAGAATTTCTCTGTCTGTCCTTTTTTTCCATTTCTAGGCTACCTCCACAGAAGACACCTTGAGCGTATCCCAAATAGCACCTTATTCCCTTTATAGTGCACTACTTTTGACCAGAGGCCCATGGGGGCTATAGAGGGGAATTGGGTGCCATTTGGGACTCCTACCATTAAGCATGCCAATTGAGCTGAATCTATCCCTCTCCTCAAAGCCCCACTGTTAGCTGTCTGCTGAGGTAGAACCATTCTGTGGCGGTGCCTGCCCTTTCCCAGGCCTCCTCAGCGAGACCCCTGCCACCCGGACACAGAGGGGACACCTGTTCCTCTGGAGACCAGGGCCAGCACCTGAAATCTTACCGCTGGAACCAGCCACTGAGAGCAGGGCAGTATGATAAGGCCCTGCACTGTGACTGGCGTGCGTTCCAAAATGGCACCTTATTCCCTATGTAGTGTGTGGGTCCTGGTCAAATGTAGTGCCCTACATAGGATATAGGGTGCCATTTGGGACTCATCCGGGGAGAGATGGAAACCCGAGACAGAAACCCAGAAAAGAGGATGCCTTCGGCCAAGACGAATATGGTGCAATTTTCCAAAACACACCCGTCCGCTCAACCCCTTCCTACCGCCCACCCCCAACCCCCAACCCACACTACTGCAATAGGAAAGGCTTTGTCTGATGGGAGTCTCCACTCATCTGGGTGTTCCTTATCTCAATGTGGACTGAGACATGATGGTCTGTCTTGTGTGCCTTCCTCCGTTGGTACTGGTAGAGGTGGACGGGGCTGTCCAGGGACAAAGGGGGTATACGTCCCAAATGATACCCCAGTCCCTGTAGAAAGCACTACATTTGACCAGAGCCCTGGTCGAAATTAGTGCACCCTATTCCCTATATATAGGCCTAATGCACTAACTAAGTAGTTCACCCCTATATAGTGCACTATCTAAGTATAGGGAATAGGGTGCCATTTGGGACACTACTGGAATGTAAAATGAAAAGTGTGCTCCTCCTTCCTCGGCGTAAATCAACGTTATTATATCTGGTGGGAAACCCCCTGACTTCCCCCAGAAATACCTTTGGCTCCAAACCATAAATCATCTGGAGTGAAACCTCTTGTCTGAGTCCCAGAATATCACCCTATTCCCTATGTAGTGCACTACTTTTGACCAGGGCCCTTTTGGGGCCATGTCATGACATTTGGGACGCAGACCTCAGTCAAAAGTTAAGAGCCTGGCGCGACGCTCATGAGGACTGCTTCTTGATGTAAAAGTTAAGAGCCTGGCGCGACGCTCATGAGGACTGCTTCTTGATGTAAAAGTTAAGAGCCTGGCGCGACGCTCATGAGGACTGCTTCTTGATGTAAAAGTTAAGAGCCTGGCGCGACGCTCATGAGGACTGCTTCTTGATGTAAAAGTTAAGAGCCTGGCGCGACGCTCATGAGGACTGCTTCTTGATGTAAAAGTTAAGAGCCTGGCGCGACGCTCATGAGGACTGCTTCTTGATGTAAAAGTTAAGAGCCTGGCGCGACGCTCATGAGGACTGCTTCTTGATGTAAAAGTTAAGAGCCTGGCGCGACGCTCATGAGGACTGCTTCTTGATGTAAAAGTTAAGAGCCTGGCGCGACGCTCATGAGGACTGCTTCTTGATGTAAAAGTTAAGAGCCTGGCGCGACGCTCATGAGGACTGCTTCTTGATGTAAAAGTTAAGAGCCTGGCGCGACGCTCATGAGGACTGCTTCTTGATGTAAAAGTTAAGAGCCTGGCGCGACGCTCATGAGGACTGCTTCTTGATGTAAAAGTTAAGAGCCTGGCGCGACGCTCATGAGGACTGCTTCTTGATGTAAAAGTTAAGAGCCTGGCGCGACGCTCATGAGGACTGCTTCTTGATGTAAAAGTTAAGAGCCTGGCGCGACGCTCATGAGGACTGCTTCTTGATGTAAAAGTTAAGAGCCTGGCGCGACGCTCATGAGGACTGCTTCTTGATGTAGCTTTGTGCTGCCTGCTTACCACTGGGTTAGAACGACAACCGCAAGTTGATAGACACAGTTAAATGTTCTTCTAACGTTTTGGTTTATGGCTCATTGAGTTTGATGGTAGAATAATAGAACATTTCAAAGATGTCGTTTTTTAAAATAGTTTTATTGTTTTATTTCACCTTTATTTAACCAGGTAAGCCAGTTGAGAACAAGTTCTCATTTACAACTGCGACCTGGCCAAGATAAAGCAAAGCAGTGCGATAAAAACAACAACAACAACACAGAGTTACAATGGGGAAAAAGTATTTAGTCAGCCACCAATTGTGCAAGTTCTCCCACTTAAAAAGATGAGAGAGGCCTGTAATTTTCCTCATAGGTACACCTCAACTATGACAGACAAAATGAGAAAATAAAATCCAGAAAATCATATTATAGGATTTTTAATGAATTTATTTGCAAATTATGGTGGAAAATAAGTATTTGGTCAATAACAAAAGTTTCTCAATACTTTGTTATATACCCTTTGTTGGCAATGACACAGGTCAAACGTTTTCTGTAAGTCTTCACAAGGTTTTCACACACTGTTGCTGGTATTTTGGCCCATTCCTCCATGCAGATCTCTTCTAGAGCAGTGATGTTTTGGGGCTGTCGCTGGGCAACACAGACTTTCAACTCCCTCCAAAGATTTTCTATGGGGTTGAGATCTGGAGACTGGCTAGGCCACTCCAGGACCTTGAAATGCTTCTTACGAAGCCACTCCTTCGTTGCCCGGGCGGTGTGTTTGGGATCATTGTCATGCTGAAAGACCCAGCCACGTTTCAACTTCAATGCCCTTGCTGATGGAAGGAGGTTTCACTCAAAATCTCATGATACATGGCCCCATTCATTCTTTCCTTTACACGGATCAGTCGTCCTTGTTCCTTTGCAGAAAAACAGCCCCAAAGCATGATGTTTCCACCCCCATGCTTCATAGTAGGTATGGTGTTCTTTGGATACAACTCAGCATTCTTTGTCCTCCAAACACGACGAGTTGAGTTGTTACCAAAAATATATATTTTGGTTTCATCTGACCATATGACATTCTCCCAATCCTCTTCTGGATCATCCAAATGCACTCTAGCAAACTTCAGACGGGCCTGGACATGTACTGGCTTAAGCAGGGGGACACGTCTGGCACTGCAGGATTTGTGTCCCTGGCGGCGTAGTGTGTTACTGATGGTAGGCTTTGATACTTTGGTCCCAGCTCTCTGCAGGTCATTCACTAGGTCCCCCCGTGTGGTCCTGGGATTTTTGCTCACCGTTCTTGTGATCATTTTGACCCCACGGGGTGAGATCTTGCATGGAGCCCCAGATCGAGGGAGATTATCAGTGGTCTTGTATGTCTTCCATTTCCTAATAATTGCTCCCACAGTTGATTTCTTCAAACCAAGCTGCTTACCTATTGCAGATTCAGTCTTCCCAGCCTGGTGCAGGTCTATAATTTTGTTTCTGGTTTCCTTTGACAGCTCTTTGGTCTTGGCAATAGTGGAGTTTGGAGTGTGACTGTTTGAGGTTGTGGACAGGTGTCTTTTATACTGATAACAAGTTCAAACAGGTGCCATTAAAACAGGTAACGAGTGGAGGACAGAGGAGCCTCTTAAAGAAGAAGTTACAGGTCTGTGAGAGCCAGAAATCTTGCTTGTTTGTAGGTGACCAAATACTTATTTTCCACCATAATTTGCAAATAAATTCATAAAAAATCCTACAATGTAATTATCTGGATTTTTTTTCCTCAATTTGTCTGTCATAGTTGACGTGTACCTATGATAAAAATTACAGGCCACTCTCATCTTTTTAAGTGGGAGAACTTGCACAATTGGTGGCTGACTAAATACCTTTTTTCCCCACTGTATCTACAAAACTTAAACTTTTTCAGGAAATGTTAAAAAACTATTTACAAACATATAATCAGGTAACTTCAAAAGCCATTTTAAATGACATCGCCGAAGTCAAGGATCGGTAGGATAGTCAGTTTTACGAGGGCATGTTTAGCAGCATGAGTGAAGGAGGCTTTGTTGCGAAATAGGAAGCTGATTCTATAATTAACTTTGGATTGGAGATGCTTAATGTGAGTCTGGAAGGAGAGTTTACGGTCTAACCAGACACCTAGGTATTTGTAGTTGTCCACATATTCTAAGTCAGACCCACCGAGAGTAGTGATTCTAGTCGGGCGGGCGGGTGCAAGCAGCGTTCAATTGAAGAGCATGCATTTAGTTTTACTAGCGTTTAAGAGCAGTTGGAGGCTATGGAAGGATTGTTGTATGGCATTGAAGCTCGTTTGGAGGTTTGTTAACACATTGTCCAATGAAGGGCCAGATGTATACAAAATGGTGTCGTCTGCGTAGAGGTGGATCTGAGAGTCACCAGCAGCAAGAGCGACATCATTGATATACACAGAGAATAGAGTCGGCCCGAGAATTGAATCTTGTGGCACCCCCATAGAGACTGCCAGAGGTCCAGACAACAGGCCCTCCGATTTGACACATTGAACTCTATCTGAGAAGTAGTTGGTGAACCAGGCGAGACAGTCATTTGAGAAACCAAGGCTATTTAGTCTGCCAATAAGAATGCAGTGATTGACAAAGTCGAAAGCCTTGGCCAGGTCGATGAAGACGGCTGCACAGTACTGTCTTTTATCGATCGAGGTTATAATATCGTTTAAGACCTTGAGCGTGGCTGAGGTGCACCCATGACCAGCTCGGAAACCAGATTGCATAGCGGAGGAGATACGGTGGCATTCGAAATGGTCGGTGATCTGTTTGTTTACTTGGCTTTCAAATATTTTCAAAAGGCAGGGCAGGATGGATATAGGTCTGTAACAGTTTGGATCTAGATTGTCACCCCCTTTGAAGAGGGGGATGACCGCGGCAGCTTTCCAATCTCTGGGGATCTCAGACGTTACGAAAGAGAGGTTGAACAGGCTAGTAACAGGGGTTGCTACAACTTCGGCAGCTAATTTTAGAAAGAAAGGGTCCAGATTGTCTAGCCCAGCTGATTTGTAGGGGTCCAGATTTTGCAGCTCTTTCAGAACATCATCTGTCTGAATTTGGGTGATTCTTGATTATCGTAGATTTATCAGTGCTGACAGTGTTTCCTAGCCTCAGTGCAGTGGGCAGCTGGGAGGAGGTGCTCTTATTCAACCGTGGACTTTACAGTGTCCCAAAACTTTTTGGAGTTAGTGCTACAGGATGAACATTTCTGTTTGAAAAAGCTAGCCTTTGCTTTCCTAACTGATTGTATATATTTGTATATAACTTCCCTGAAAAGTTGCATATCGCGGGGGAGGTTCGATGCTAATGCAGTACACAACAGGATGTTTTTGTGCTGGTCAAGGGCAGTCAAGTCTGAGGAGAACCAGGGGCTATATCTGTTCTTAGTTCTGAATTTTTTGAATAGGGCATGCTTATTTAAGATTGAGAGGAAATTACTTTTAAAGAACAACCAGGCATCCTCTACTGACGGAATGAGGTCAATATCCATCCAGGATACCCGGGCCAGGTCAATTAGAAAGGCCTGCTCGCTGAAGTGTTTTAGGGAGAGTTTGACAGCGGACCCATTACGGACGCAGGCAATGAGGCAGTGATCGCTGAGATCCTGGTTGAAGACAACAGAGGTGTATTTAGAGGCTAAAATAGTCAGGATGATATGTATGAGGGTGCCCATGTTTACGGATTTAGGGTTGTACCTGGTAGGTTCCTTGATCATTTGTGTGAGATTGAGGGCAACTAGTTTAGATTGTAGGATGGCCGGGGTGTTAAGCATATCCCAGTTTAGGTCACAAAGCAGTACGAACTCTGAGGATAGATGGGGGGCAATCAATTCACATATGGTGTCCAGGGCACAGCTGGGGGCTGATGGGGGTCTGTAGCAAGCGGCAACAGTGAGAGACTTATATCTGGAAAGGTGGATTTTTAGAAGTAGAAGCTCAAACTGTTTGGGCACAGACCTGGATAGTACGATACTGACCCTGTAGATTTAGTTAATGTGACAATGTGAGTTAACGTCTTCTGGACACTGACCCTGTATGTGGCTTCCTATCTTATTTCTTAAATTCTCTGTTTTTTGTTATTTATTATTTTATTAGTTATACCATTTTTATATTGAAAACTGCACCTTTGGGTAGGGCTTGCAAGTTAAGCATTTCACTGCATGTGAAACTTGAAACTATCCTATGTCCTGCAAGAAGTGAGTTTAAATCTGGATTTTATGATTTTGCTTTTTATTATCATTTATTTAGTTAGCCATGAACATAGATATTCTATAAATCGAATGATTATATATATAATTATATGCCTATCAACTTGGAGAAAAAGCAAAGCAAAATCTGTAAATTCTCCCTGCTGACTGATTTGCACTGAACACTCTACAGGCCAGGGTCACGTAGGGTCACGTAGGGTCACGTAGGTTCACAAGGGTCCAACACAGCAGAGTGCTGAGAGTTTGTGCAAGAGGTCTCTCTCTCTCTCTCTCTCTCTCTCTCTCTCTCTCTCTCTCTGTCTCTCTCTCTCTCTCTCTCTCTCTCTCTCTCTCTCTCTCTCTCTCTCTCTCTCTCTCTCTCTCTCGCTCTCGCTCTCGCTCTCATTCTCAGTCTCTCTCTCTCTCTCTCTCTCTCGCTCTCGCTCTCGCTCTCGCTCTCAGTCTCTCTCTCTCTCTCTCTCTCTCTCTCTCTCTCTCTCTCTCTCTCTCTCTCTCTCTCTCTCTCTCTCTCTCTCTGTCTCTCTCTCTCTTTCTCTTCCTCTCTCTCTGTCTCTCTCTCTCTCTATACTCTCTCTCTCTCTCTCTCTCTCTCTCTCTATCTCTCTCTCTCTCTCTCTCTCTTTCTCTTCCGCTCTCTCTCTCTCTCTCTCTCTCTCTCTGTCTCTCTCTCTCAGTCTCTCTCTCTCTCTCTCTCTCTCTCTCTCTCTCTCTCTCTCTCTCTCTCTCTCTCTCTCTCCCTCTCTCCTCTTCCCATCTCCCCTCTCCTCCTCTCTCCTCTCTCTCTCCCCCTCTCTCCTTTTCTTCCCTCTCCCCATCTCTCCTCTCTCTCTCTCCTCTTCCCATCTCCCCTCTCCTCCTCTCTCCCCTCTCTCTCTCCCTCTCTCTCCCTTTCCTCCCTCTCCCCATCTCTCCTCTCCTCTTCCCATCTCCCATCTCCCATCTCCCCTCTCCTCTCTCCCCTCCCCTCTCCCTCTCCCCTCTACCCCTCTCCTCATCTCCCCCTCTCCCCTCTTCCATATATCAGCCGACCCCTGCTGAGGTTGACCCAACTCCCCCATACCACCTTTGATGTGTGAGGATGCTGGAGTGCTATTAGTAATCCTTATTGAGTCCAACTCTATAGGGACAGACTCCTGCAGGGCCCAGTTGACCAACTCCAAAACTTGGGGTTGGGGCCCCAGCCCACATCTTAAAAAGCGGCCTTAAGAAAAGTTTGTTGAGATTTTTTATGGTTCCTAGCCTCAACATCCATTATTGTAACATGTGAAAAGCAAGCACACCCTTGGCGATGCGTTAAATGGTTCTGTAAATTACAGCTTAAGAGCGTCTTGTCTCGTGGCTTGGTGATGTCTCATCACTCCTGAGACTGAGATGGAGGGATGAAAGGATGGAGAGATGGATGCTGGGAGAAAAATGGCCGCCCAGGGGCTCTTAGTCACGCCTGGGTCAAGGGGTTCGCCTATTCCCTTTGACCAGGGCCCATTGTCCTCCCTCCAGCCAGGACGGACCCAGATGCATCCCACTGAAATCTTCAAAGTCTCTCCTTCTTAACTTTCACTATCAAACGTATGTGTGCAGTTAGGATCTTTTATGTGACAGTCAAATATGTTGAGGAAATGGTTTTGTGGATAAAGGAAATGCTGGCGGTGAGACTGGAGGAGGAACAAACAGCTGAGGATTATCCCTCAGCCCCCAGTGTCACGACTTCCGCCAAGGCTGCCTCCCCTCCTGCGCCTGCCTCCTTTAAATCACACTCTCAGCCCTCAGACAATACACGGATACTACCGATGGACTGTCAGCTGTTGCACAAGTTTCAGCAGAAAAACTACCTATCCGTCCCAAACGGCACCATATATATATATAGGGAGTATGGTGCCATTTACGATGCAACATATGTTTTTTCTCGTTTCCCTTTACAAAGTCCATCCAGTGTGTGTGTGTACTGTGTTTGTGTGTGTGTGTGTATTCTGTGTGTATTGCATGTGTGTGTATTGTGGTTGTATGTGTGTGTGTATGTGTATTGTGTGTGCATTGTGTGTGTATTGTGTGTGTGTGTATTGTGTTTGTGTGTGTGTATTGTGTGTGTATTGTGTGTGTATTGTGTGTGTGTGTGTATTGTGTGTGTGTGTATTTTGTGTGTGTGTGTATTGTGCGTGCGTATGTATTGTGTGTATTGTTTGTGTATGTTGTGTGTGTGTATTGTGTGTGTGTGTGTATTGTATGGGTGTGTGTACTGTGTGGGCGTATATTGTGAGTGGGTGTATTGTGTGTGTGTGTATTGTGTTTGTGTTTGTGTATTGTGTGTGTGTGTATTTTGTGTGTGTGTGTATTGTGCGATTGTGTGTATTGTGTGTATTGTGTGTATTGTGTGTGTATGTTGTGTGTGTGTGTATTGTGTTTGTGTGTGTGAGCATTTTGTGTGTGTGTATTTTGTGTGTGTGTGTATTGTGCGTGCGTGTGTATTGTGTGTATTGTGTGTGTATGGTGTGTGTGTGTGTGTATTGTGTGTGTGTGTATTGTGTGTGTGTGTGTATTGTGTGTATCGTGTGTGTGTATTGTGTATGTGTGTATTGTGTGTGTGTGTGTGTGCATATTGTGTGTGTGTGTGTGTGTGTATTGTGTGTGTGTGTCCTAAGGTGACAGCTTAATGCTACCATCTTATTTATCCCCCTCTCCCTCCCTCCTAAGACAACTTCTTGCGCCCATCTCTCTTTTGTACGGCCCAGGGATTTGGGTTTGTTGTTGGGGACAGCCAGTTAAACTGTCCTCACCTTTCCACCCCGGCTCAGACTAAGGCTGAGACAGGCTCTTATAGGGATGTTTTAATGGAGGCATCCTTCCTTCCTTCAGTAGCACCCAGGCTGCGTCTCAAATGGCACTCTATTCTCTATATAGTGCACTACTATAGGGGGATATAGTGCAGTACAGTATATAGGGGACAGGGTGCCATTTGGGATGCACGCCACACTGATTTATGAACCTGAGGGCTGAAGTGGAAATTCAAAGGCACTCTATTGATCCTGGGCATCAGTTTGAGGAATGAAAGATAGAGGGGGGGGGGGGGAGGAGGGAAAGAGAGGGAGTGGGGAAGGGGAAGCGGAGGGAGAGGGAGTGATAATGTAACGGGAGAGAGAAGAAAGTAGGGAGAGAGGAAAAAAGAGAATGTCGGGGGAAAGAGAGAGACTGATGGAGACGTATTTCCCATGCCAATAAAGCCCTTTAGCCTCTCCCCATCAAGAGAGAAAGAGAGAGGTGAGCCATTAGCCTCCCCCCAGCGAGAGAGAGAGAGAGAGAGAGAGAGAGAGAGAGAGAGAGAGAGAGAGAGAGAGAGAGAGAGAGAGAGAGAGAGAGAGAGAGAGAGAGAGAGAGAGAGAGAGACAAAGAGAGAGAGAGAGATACAGAGAGAGAGAGAGAGAGAGAGAGAGAGAGAGAGAGAGAGAGAGAGAGAGATCTGAGAGACAAGGCAAGAAGGGACTTCTATGCCATGAAAAGGAACATAAAATTTGTCATACCAATTATGATCTGGCTAAAAATACTTGAATCAGTTATAGAACCCATTGCCCTTTATGGTTCTGAGGTCTGGGGTCCGCTCACCAACCAAGAATTCACAAAATGGGACAAACACCAAATTGAGACTCTGCATGCAGAATTCTGCAAAAACATCCTCTGTGTACAACGTAAAACACCAAATAATGCATGCAGAGCAGAATTAGGCCAATACCCACTAATTATCAAAATCCAGAAAAGAGCCGTTAAATTCTATAACCACTTAAAAGGAAGCGATTCCCAAACCTTCCATAACAAAGCCATCACCTACAGAGAGATGAACTTGGAGAAGAGTCCCCTAAGTAAGCTTGTCCTGGGGCTCTGTTCACAAACACAAACAGACCCCACACAGCCCCAGGACAACAACAACAACAACAACAACAACACAATTAGACCCAACCAAATCATGAGAAAACAAAAAGAGAATTACTTGACACATTGGAAAGAACAAACAAAAAAACAGAGCAAACTAGAATGCTATTTGGCCCTAAACAGAGAGTACACAGTGGCAGAATACCTGACCACTGTGACTGACCCAAATTTAAGGAAAGCTTTGACTATGTACAGACTCAGTGAGCATAGCCTTGCTATTGAGAAAGGCCGCCGTAGGCAGACCTGGCTCTCAAGAGAAGACAGGCTATGTGCACACTGCCCACAAAATGAGGTGGAAACTGAGCTGCACTTCCTAACCTCCTGCCAAATGTATGACCATATTAGAGACACATCTTTCCCTCAGATTACAGCGATCCACAAAGAATTCGAAAACAAACCCAATTTTGATAAACTCCCTTATCTACTGGGTGAAAAAACACAGTGTGCCATCACAGCTGCAAGATTTGTGACCTGTTGCCACAAGAAAAGGGCAACCAGTGAAGAACAAACACCATTGTAAATACAACCTGTCACGGTTCAGACAGACGACCAGAGGACCACAATTGCGTCACACCAGAAAGTTTATTAAAACTTAAGGGAAAAGGGAAGTAGGGTGTGAATGAAGGCTCCAGGGGTAACAGGGATCCCGTCCAATGTGCTGGGTCTGTGCCCCCCCCAGTGGCAGCGATGCGTCCTATGAAGCCGGTGGTGGGTGGTCCAGAAGTCCTGGGGGGGGGAGACACAGACACAACAGGGCGGAATGAAACAAGGCAGCAGTACAGTTCAAGGGAAATCCAAAATACGTAGTAGCAAGGCAGAAGGCTGGTCAGAGTTACCGGGATTGAAGAGTAGTCAGGAGTCGTTATGGCAGAAGCAGGTCTGGATCTCCTGGGGCAGAAGAGTATCCAAAAATCAGGCAGGTCCGGGGTCACAAAACCAGGGTGAGCCAGAAGCGCGAGCAAACAGGTTCCGGGTGTGAGCTTTGCAGACGATCTGACACCGGAGAGCTGAAAGACAGGGCCTTAAATACTGGGAGAGGTAGTGGGTAATGCAGCGCAGCTGGCAGAGTAATTAGAGCAGAGCAGAGCAGGGACAGGTGGAGCTAGTTAGGCTGAGTAGAGAGAGTGGTGAGCAGAGTGGAAGAAAATTAAGGTGGTAACCCGGTGGAGTGAGAGGCTCATGACAGAACCCCCCCCCCAAGGGACGGCCCCAGAAGTCCCAAGAGCAACACCACACCGGGCGGGAGGAGGGGAGCCGGAGGAGGGCTAGAACTCCTCCGAACGGTCCGAGTGAACGTCCTCATCCTCGGAGGAAGCCGGAGGGCCGTGGTCGGGAGATGGGACAGGTCCCGAGACAGGATCAGGCACAGGACAGGAAGCCGAGCGGGCAGGACGGTTAGGGACCCCTCTGGGGCGGCCCCTACGGATTGCAGGTTGATCAGGATGCCGTTGGTGGAAAGCGGTGATGAGAGTCCTATCCACAATCCGACTAGCTGGCACCCAGGTCCTTTCCTCAGGTCCATAGCCCTCCCAGTCAATGAGGTACTGGAGACCCCTACCCCTCCGTCTGGACCGAAGCAGGCGGCGGACGGTGTAAACCAGACCACCATCGACGAGCCGTGGAGGAGGAGGACAAGGCGCAGCAGGGACCAGCGGACTCTCATGGATGGGCTTAATCTTAGACACATGGAAAGTGGGGTGCACCCTCAGGGAATTAGGCAGTTGGAGCCGGACAGCAGTTGGGCTAATCACTCTTATGATAGGGAATGGGCCAATGAACCGAGGTGCCAGCTTCTGCGACTCCACCCTGAGTGGCAGGTTCTTCGATGACAACCACACCCTTTGACCAACATGGTAGGTGGGAGCAGGAATTCTCCGACGGTTGGCCCCGGTAGTGTAGCTGGCAACGGATCTGAGGAGTGTGGCTCGGGCTTGTGACCAGGTGCGGCGACATCGACGGGCAAAAGCAAGTGCAGATGGGCAAGTAACCTCCTCTTCCTGGCTGGCAAATAGAGGAGGCTGGTATCCATAAACACATTGGAAAGGGGACATACCGATGGCAGAGCAGGTCAGAGAATTGTGTGCGTACTCCACCCATGTCAATTGCTGCGACCAGGAGTGGGGGTTGCGTGAAGTCATGCATCGCAGTGCCTTCTCGAGCTCCTGATTAGCCCGCTCTGACTGCCCATTGGATTGGGGATGGAATCCGGAAGTCAGACTGACTGTGGCTCCCAGCAGGTGACAGAACTCCTTCCAAAAAGCGGAGGAGAATTGTGGACCACGGTCAGAAACTACATCCTTTGGCAGTCCGTGGATCCGGAAGACGTGTTCCAGGACCACCTGGGCGGTCTCCTTGGCGGTTGGGAGCTTGGGGAGGGGAATGAAGTGTGCCATCTTGCTGAAACGGTCGACTATGGTGAGAATGACGGTCATGCCACTTGAAGGGGGCAGCCCCGTGACAAAGTCAAGGGCGATGTGAGACCAGGGACGTCTGGGCACAGGCAGGGGCTGCAGCAATCCGGCTGGGGGCTGGCAGGACGACTTGTGTTGGTTGCAGATGGGGCAGGCTTGGACGAATTCCCGTACATCCTTTCTCAGAGAGGGCCACCAGAACCTCTGGGCGAGCAGGTTGTAAGTGCGGGTGGAGCCAGGGTGACAAGCTAGGCGGGAGTCATGTCCCCACTGAACGACCTGGGACCTCAGGTCTTCGGGGACAAAAAGGCGGTCAGCTGGGCAAGTGCTGGGACCTGGCTGGTTACGGAGAGCCTCCAGCACCTGTTCCTCAACAGCCCAGGTCAGAGCTGCAACGATGCAGGGACTTGGCAGAATCGACACAGGGTCCTTGGAGGGGGTGTCATCCTTCTGGAATTGACGGGAGAGGGCGTCTGGCTTGGTGTTGCGTGATCCAGGCCGGTATGACAGAGTGAAATTAAACCTGGTGAAGAACAGGGCCCAGCGGGACTGCCTGGAGTTCAACCGTTTGGCCGTGCGGATGTACTCCAAGTTCTTATGATCGGTCCAAACGAGAAATGGAATGGTGGACCCCTCCAGCCAGTGACGCCACTCCTCCAAGGCAAGCTTCACAGCCAGCAGCTCACGGTTCCCTATGTCGTAATTGCACTCAGAGGGGGACAACCGACGTGAGAAAAAGGCACAGGGATGGAGCTTCCTATCCTCCGCAGCCCACTGAGAAATCACAGCACCAACTCCCACATCCGAGGCGTCCACCTCCACAATGAATTGCCGGTCCACATCAGGCATCTGGAGGATGGGAGCGGAGGTGAACCTCACCTTGAGGGTACTGAAGGCTTTGTCGGCTGCTGGGGTCCAGGTGAAGGGTTGCTTGGTGCTGGTTAGAGCAGTGAGAGGGGCAGCAACGGTACTGTAGTTCCGGATAAACTTTCTATAGAAGTTAGCAAACCCCAGAAACTGTTGCAGCTTCTTTCTGTTCTCCGGAACTGGCCATGAAGTGACTGCTGATACTTTGGCAGGATCCATTTGGATACTTCCCTCTGCCACTATGTACCCCAGGAAGGCCACTGTCTTGACGTGAAACTCACATTTCTCTGCCTTGGCGTAGAGGGAATTCTCCAGAAGACGATGAAGGACTTGCTGGACATGGCGGGTGTGTTCAGACAGGTTTCTGGAGTAGATTAAGATGTCATCCAGGTAAACGAAGACAAACTTGTTTAACATGTCCCGCAGTACATCATTCACAAGAGCCTGGAACACAGCAGGAGCATTGGTGAGGCCAAAAGGCATAACCAGATACTCGTAGTGGCCTGTTGGTGTATTGAATGCGGTTTTCCATTCATCTCCCTCCCGGATCCGCACTAGGTGGTAAGCGTTTCTGAGATCCAACTTGGTAAAAACAGTGGCTCCCTGGAGCAACTCAAAAGCAGAGGTGAGCAGAGGCAGAGGGTAACGGTTTTTCACTGTGATGTCGTTGAGTCCCCTGTAGTCGATGCAGGGGCGAAGAGATCCGTCCTTCTTCCCCACAAAGAAGAAGCCAGCACCAGCAGGAGATGAAGATGAACGGATTAATCCTGCGGACAGAGAGCCATTGATGTAGTCCTCCATGGACTTTCTTTCAGGAGCAGACAACGAATAAAGACGACCCTTTGGAGGGGCTGTTCCAGGGAGGAGGTCGATGGCACAGTCGTACGGTCGGTGAGGGGGCAGAGATGTGGCTCTTGCTTTGTTAAACACCTCTCTGAGACCATGGTAGCATTCTGGGACATTGGAGAGGTCAGGAGCGGAGTTAGTAGGTACTGGCCGAGGGGGTAGTGCGGCAGCAAGCAGGCAGGTTCGGTGGCAGTCCTCTCCCCACTCCCTGATCACCCCGGTCACCCAGTCGAGCTGAGGGTTGTGCCGGCGGAGCCATGGGTAACCCAGGATGAGGGGTTGGCCTGGAGAGGGGAGCAGGTGAAACTGGATAGTTTCTTGATGGTTTCCGGACAGACCCATCGAGACCGGGGCCGTGACATGAGTGACCGATCCGAGTAAGTGTCCGTCCAGTGCCCGGGCAGGAATAGGAGGTGTCAAACGGAGGTTCTCCAGTCCCAGTTGGCGTGCCAGCTTGATGTCCATTATGTTGGCTTCGGCGCCAGAATCCACCAGAGCAGCCAGGGTGTGAGTTGAGTCAGAGAGGCGGAGGTGAACTTGCAGCAGGGGTTTGCGGTCGGAGGACTGGATGGTCATTGAACTCAACCGGACTCCCCCTATGCCCGGTGAGCTTCGGCCCTTTAAAGGGCAGGTTACCACACGATGTCCATCACCTCCACAATAGAGGCAGAGGTTAGAGGTGAAGCGGCGCTGGCGCTCTGCAGGAGTGAGAGAGGCTCGCCCAATCTCCATAGGCTCAGACTGATCAAGCTGACCTGGGTGAGTGGCAGTAGATGACAGGAGCCCAGTCGGATCTCTCCGAATGCCGGTAGTAGGTGGACCTTGGCGCCCCCTCTCACGACGACGGGTCTGTATCCTTCTGTCGATCCTGACAGTCAGTGCGATGGCTTCATCAAGAGTGGAAGGCAGTTCATGGGAGACCAACTCGTCCTTGATATAGTCAGCCAAACTATGGAAGAACGCGTCCACCAACGATGGTGTGTTCCAAGAACTTCGTCTAGCCAGGGTTCGGAAGTCGATGGAATGGTCTGCGACTGTACGTCTGCCTTGTCGAATACTGAACAGTTCACGAGACGCCTCTGCGGTTGGTGAATCCAGGTCAAACACCTTCAGCATCTCCTCAGCAAACAGGTCGAAGGTTGCACATGCGGGGGTTTGACGTTCGAACTCTGCTGTTCCCCAGAGTCGAGCTCGGCCCGTCAGGTGAGTGATGGCATACCCAACCTTAGCCCCCTCCGTGGCGAAGGTCCTTGGCTGCAAGGAGAACTGAAGTCGGCAGCTAGTCAGGAATGGCCGGACCTGGGTTGAATCGCCGTTGAACCGCTCGGGGTTTCCAATCTTGGGTTCCGGAGCAGCGGCTGCAATGACCGGGGCAGGTAACTCGGGGGCAGGGCTGGTGGGCAGACTGGCTGGGGTAAGGTTGGTGAGGAGTTGAATGATCATGGCGAGTTGTTGTTGCTGCTGCTGGAACTGCTGCTCATGCTCATCGGTTTCCATGTCGGGGAAAGTGTGCGCTGAGTCCATAATGGTCAGATCGTACTGTCACGGTTCAGACAGACGACCAGAGGACCACAATTGCGTCACACCAGAAAGTTTATTAAAACTTAAGGGAAAAGGGAAGTAGGGTGTGAATGAAGGCTCCAGGGGTAACAGGGATCCCGTCCAATGTGCTGGGTCTGTGCCCCCCCCAGTGGCAGCGATGCGTCCTATGAAGCCGGTGGTGGGTGGTCCAGAAGTCCTGGGGGGGGGAGACACAGACACAACAGGGCGGAATGAAACAAGGCAGCAGTACAGTTCAAGGGAAATCCAAAATACGTAGTAGCAAGGCAGAAGGCTGGTCAGAGTTACCGGGATTGAAGAGTAGTCAGGAGTCGTTATGGCAGAAGCAGGTCTGGATCTCCTGGGGCAGAAGAGTATCCAAAAATCAGGCAGGTCCGGGGTCACAAAACCAGGGTGAGCCAGAAGCGCGAGCAAACAGGTTCCGGGTGTGAGCTTTGCAGACGATCTGACACCGGAGAGCTGAAAGACAGGGCCTTAAATACTGGGAGAGGTAGTGGGTAATGCAGCGCAGCTGGCAGAGTAATTAGAGCAGAGCAGAGCAGGGACAGGTGGAGCTAGTTAGGCTGAGTAGAGAGAGTGGTGAGCAGAGTGGAAGAAAATTAAGGTGGTAACCCGGTGGAGTGAGAGGCTCATGACACAACCCATATTTGTTTATTTATTTTCCCATTTGTACTTTAACTATTTGCACATTGTTACAACACTGTATATATACATAATATGACATTTGAAATGTCTTTATTCTTTTGAAACTTCTGAGTGTAATGTTTACTGTTAATATTTATTGTTTATTTCACTTTTGTTTACTATCTACTTCACTTGCTTTGGCAATGTTAACATACGTTTCCCATGCCAATAAAGCCCTTAAATTGAAATTGAAATTGAATTGAGAAAGAGAGAGAGAGAGAGAGAGAGAGAGAGAGAGAGAGAGAGAGAGAGAGAGAGAGAGAGAGAGAGAGAGAGAGAGAGAGAGAGAGAGAGAGAGAGAGAGAGAGAGACGCTATCAGAACCCACTGGTT
>NW_028161656.1:0-25000 GCF_964263955.1 Coregonus lavaretus | reverse complement strand
TAGAAACATAGTCCAGCGGGCCTGGCGAGGATTCAGTCTCCTAGCTGCCCGGATGTACTCCAGGTTACGATGGTCAGTTAGAATGAGGAAAGGGTGTTGAGCCCCCTCGAGCCAATGCCGCCACACCTTTAGGGCCTGTACCACGGCTAACAGCTCCCTGTCTCCTACGTCATAATTCCGCTCCGCCGGACTGAGCTTTTTAGAATAAAACGCACAGGGACGGAGTTTAGGTGGTGTGCCAGAACGTTGGGAAAGAACGGCCCCTATACCGGCCTCTGACGCGTCCACCTCTACCTGGAAAGGTAAAGAGGGATCCGGATGCGCCAACACCGGCGCCGAGGTAAACAGGTCCTTCAGTCTCCCAAAAGCCCTGTCCGCCTCAGCTGACCACCGCAAGCGCACCGGACCCCCCTTTAACAGAGACGTTATGGGAGCTGCCACCTGTCCAAAACCCCGGATAAACCTCCGGTAATAATTTGCAAAACCCAAGAACTGTTGCACCTCCTTCACAGTGGTTGGGGTCTGCCAATTACGCACAGCTGACACCCGGTCTACCTCCATTTTCACCCCTGACGCAGACAACTGGTAACCCAGAAAGGAGACCGACTTCTGAAAAAACAGACATTTCTCTGCCTTGACATATAGGTCATGCTCCAACAGCCTCCTCAATACTCGGCGCACCAGGGCTACATGCTCTGCTCGGGTAGGACTGTACACCAGAATGTCGTCGATGTACACGACTACTCCCTGTCCCTGCATGTCCCGGAAAATCTCATCGACGAATGATTGGAAGACTGAGGGAGCATTCATTAACCCATATGGCATGACTAGATACTCGTAGTGTCCGGAAGTCGTGCTAAACGCTGTCTTCCATTCATCGCCCTCTCTAATGCGCACCAAGTTATATGCGCTCCTGAGATCCAATTTTGTAAAGAACTGCGCACCGTGCAGTGACTCCGTCATAGTCGCAATCAGAGGAAGCGGATAGCTGTACTTCACCGTAATCTGATTGAGACCGCGGTAATCAATACACGGGCGCAGACCTCCATCCTTTTTCTTCACAAAAAAGAAACTTGAGGAAGCGGGTGAAGTGGAGGCCCGTATGTAGCCCTGTCTCAGAGACTCAGCGATGTACGTCTCCATTGCCTTCCTCTCCTCTTGAGACAAGGGATACACATGGCTCCGCGGGAGAGCTGCTCCTGACTGGAGATCTATCGCACAATCCCCCCGTCTATGAGGCGGCAGCTGCGCCGCCCTAGTTTTACTAAACACCAGTTTCAAATCCTCATACTCGGGGGGAATATGCAGTGCTGTCATTAGATTCGGACTTTCCACCGAGGTCGCCCCTATGGAAACACCCAGACACCGCCCCTCACACTGGGCAGACCACCCTTTAAGAGCTTTCTCTCGCCAAATAATAGTAGGGTCATGGGTCATCAACCAGGGAAGGCCCAGCACTACCGGATACGCAGGAGAGTAAATCAGATAGAGCTGAATCGTCTCCTCATGACCCTCCTGCGCCATCATTTGAAGGGGTGCTGTGACCTCCCTAATCAACCCAGACCCTAACGGACGGCTATCTAGGGCATGAACAGGGAAAGGCTTATCAACTGGAAGGAGGGGAATCCCTAACTCTATACAAAACTGGCGATCTACAAAATTCCCAGCTGCGCCTGAATCTACCAGCGCCTTATGCTGGGAACGAGGTGCAACCTGTGGAAAACAAACAGGCAAGGTTAGGTGAACGACAGAAAGCTCTGGGTAAGTAGGGCGCCTACTCACCTGGGGGGACCCCCCAATGCGTGACCTGCCTTCTCCTCCACCGGGGGACCCTCCCCAACACCTAGCCACGGTGTGCCCTCCACGGCCACAGTTGGTGCAGGGAACGGCCCCCCTCGGGTTCCTACTCCTCCGTTCTCTAGCGCCAGCACCCCCGAGCTCCATAGGGCTCGGCTCGGAGGTGCTGGAGAGTGGAATGGGCGAACCCCACCCGGGACGTCCACGGGTGGCGAGCAGGGTATCCAGCCGAATGGCCATGTCGACAAGTTGGTCAAAGGTCAACGAGGTGTCCCTGCACGCCAACTCTCGCTGGACGTCCTCCCGGAGGCTGCAACGGAAGTGGTCTATAAGGGCCCGCTCATTCCACCCTGCATCGGCCGCTAGAGTCCGGAATTCCAAGGCAAAGTCCTGGGCGCTCCTCATCCCCTGTCGGAGGTAGAACAGACGCTCCCCCGCCGCCTTCCCCTCTGGTGGATGGTCAAACACAGCACGGAAGCGGCGGGAGAACTCCGCATAGGTAGTGGTAGCGGCGTCCATTCTCCTCCATTCGGCGTTGGCCCACTCCAACGCCTTGCCGGTGAGACAGGAGATGAGGGCTGAGACGCTCTCGTGTCCCGAGGGCGCCGGGTGTACGGTGGCGAGGTAGAGCTCCACTTGCAGCAGGAACCCTTGACACCCGGCAGCGGAGCCGTCGTACGCCCTCGGGAGCGAGAGCCGAATCCCACTGGGTTCCGGAGATGGGACAGGAGGACTGACCGATGGGGATGGTTCGGTAGATGGGGTCGTGGGTACCCCGCTGGTTTCCCATCGGTGGAGAGTGTTCATCACCCCCTCCAGGGCATGACAGACCTGGTTAATCCGGTCCTCCTGCCCACGAAGACGTTCCTCCATACCTGCTGTTGGCGCGGTCGCTCCTGCTGATTCCATGGAAGGATGCGTGATTCTGTCAGAGTGCTGTGTGTGGATGAGTGTAGGGAATCAAGCGCAGGAACAAGGATGACTTCAACAGACTTTAGTAAATCCAATACAGGAAAAGAGTCGCTAACCCAACCGGGCGGCGCGAACAATTACGCACAACACACAGTGCGGAAAACAAGAAAAAGCGCACGCAGTGCGAACTCTCGAAAAATACAACAAACGAGAGAGACAAACTCCTCGGAGGCAAGCTGACAAATACAATCACGCATAACATCTGACCCAAACAAACGAAACTAAATAGGGAACACAATCAAACACAAACAAGGGACAGGTGTTACAAAGAGACAAAACCAAACGAACATGAAACATAGAACGGTGGCAGCTAGTACTCCGGAGACGACGACCGCCGAAGCCTGCCCGAACAAGGAGGAGGAGCAGCCTCGGCCGAAACCGTGACAACCAGTATTTTATTATTTTAAAGTTTCCAGTTTTAATGTCACATGCACAACTACAGTGAAATGCCTTGCAAGCCCAACAATGTAGTAATCAATAATAATGTATAACTAGAAAAAAAACACGGGAGAAATAAGAATAGGATATATTAAATAAACAATAAAGTAAGTAAGGAATCATACTATATACAGGAAATATTTAAAAATTCAGTTCCAATACCATATTTCATTTGCAGGGATACTGGAGTGATGGAGGTAGATATGCATAAGGATACGGGGACTAGGCAACAGGATATATGATAAACAGAGCAGCAGCAGTTTGAATGATGATTGTATGTGTGTGTGTAGAGTCAGTATAAATGTTTGTGCATATGATGTGTGAGTGAGCAGATGATGGAGTGAGTGTAATGTAATGCTATTGAATTGGAGCGCACTAATGTTAGTATTTATGTTAGCGTTATTATTCCATAAAACGTGTTTAAATGTGAAACAACTAGAAAGGTAGTGTGCGCTTGCTTCAGCTGTTACAGCAATCTAGTGAACAATGTGTAATTAACAGGCCAATACTTCCCAGAACTTCTGGGTGCTTGTTTTTTGATTGAATACGTCCTGTAGTCCTTAGCGTTTATGAGACAGATATGAAGTAGCGCTAGCTAGCTGTCTCAGCTTGAGTGGATAACCATATGCTGTCACAGCCGACCAGACGCGCCTCATATTGAGCTGATATGGTCTGTTGACCTGGGAATTGTGGGGGAGGTGGGGGGAGGGGTGGGGTGGGTGGGTGCGGGGGGGGGGGGGGGGGGGGGGGAGGTGGCTAACAGGGGACTAGTGAGAGTTGAGAGAGGTACAAATCAAGGTTTTAACTATACCAGCTCACTCATATTCCCTGTGTAGGCCTGGGTGGAGGAGGGTGGGGGGGGTGCTTACAAATTTACCAAGGCCAAGGGGGGGGGACTTGCAGAGTGGCACTTACTCTGGTACAGTCCAATCAGTCTTAGGGCCATGGCCATTGATACTGTACTGAATACCAGTGTGAGTGTTAATGTGAATATATCATGAGGGTCCGCAGTGGCTCTCAGGTCTGCGTACCCACATCAAGACCCAGCCAGAGGCAGCACTAGCCTTTTGGCCTCCCCCCCACCCAGCCACCTTTGCGACCAGAATTGCACCTTGTGTTTTCTACTTTTCTAACTCTCAGTAAGTTGAGACCCCGACTGACTTCATAAGAAAAATAATAATAATATTTTGGGGTGGGGGACCATTTTACCTGCTTCAACATTGGGGGGGGGGGGGGGGGGGTTTGGGGGTAGTTACCGGAATTATGCAACACTATTTTGACTTTTTTCCCCACTGAATTCCCATCAGTGATTACCAATGATAAATTGATGTATCTTTTTCATTGCAGGGAAACCCTCGGGATACGGAGAGCTCAACGAAAGAGGAATGACAGTCAGAAGCAGGATCAAGCTTTTCTGCTTTCCAGCGGTAAACCCGTACATCTTTACAACATGAACCATCAGCAATCCAACCGTGCTCATCCTTTCACCAGAGACAGAGCTTGTTTCTTTCCATCAGCCTGAACGTTCCTCAAACCTAAAATAATCAGCATGTTACTTCCCAAATGGCATGTTACTTCCCTTCATAGTGCACTACTTTTGTACCAAGTCCCATGTCACTGTCTTACTGCCTTACCCAGGGGCTCTGGTCAAGAGAAGTGCCATCACCCGTTACTCAACCCTGCACCTGTCACGGTTCAGACAGACGACCAGAGGACCACAATTGCGTCACACCAGAAAGTTTATTAAACTTAAGGGAAAAGGGAAGTAGGGAGTGAATGAAGGCTCCAGGGGTAACAGGGATCCCGTCCAATGCGCTGGGTCTGTGCCCCCCCCAGTGGCAGCGATGCGTCCTATGAAGCCGGTGGTGGGTGGTCCAGAAGTCCTGGGGGGGGGAGACACAGACACAACAGGGCGGAATGAAACCAGGCAGCAGTACAGTTCAAGGGAAATCCAAAATACGTAGTAGCAAGGCAGAAGGCTGGTCAGAGTTACCGGGATTGAAGAGTAGTCAGGAGTCGTAATGGCAGAAGCAGGTCTGGATCTCCTGAGGCAGAAGAGTATCCAAAAAACAGGCAGGTCCGGGGTCACAAAACCAGGGTGAGCCAGAAGCGCGAGCAAACAGGTTCCGGGTGTGAGCTTTGCAGACGATCTGACACCGGAGAGCTGAAAGACAGGGCCTTAAATACTGGGAGAGGTAGTGGGTAATGCAGCGCAGCTGGCAGAGTAATTAGAGCAGAGCAGAGCAGGGACAGGTGGAGCTAGTTAGGCTGAGTAGAGAGAGTGGTGAGCAGAGTGGAAGAAAATAAAGGTGGTAACCCGGTGGAGTGAGAGGCCCATGACAGAACCCCCCCCCCAAGGGACGGCCCCAGAAGTCCCAAGAGCAACACCACGCCGGGCGGGAGGAGGGGAGCCGGAGGAGGGCTAGAACTCCTCCGAACGGTCCGAGTGAACGTCCTCATCCTCGGAGGAAGCCGGAGGGCCGTGGTCGGGAGATGGGACAGGTCCCGAGACAGGATCAGGCACAGGACAGGAAGCCGAGCGGGCCGGACGGTTAGGGACCCCTCTGGGGCGGCCCCTACGGATTGCAGGTTGATCAGGATGCCGTTGGTGGAAAGCGGTGATGAGAGTCCTATCCACAATCCGACTAGCTGGCACCCAGGTCCTTTCCTCAGGTCCATAGCCCTCCCAGTCAATGAGGTACTGGAGACCCCTACCCCTCCGTCTGGACCGAAGCAGGCGGCGGACGGTGTAAACCAGACCACCATCGACGAGCCGTGGAGGAGGAGGACCAGGCGCAGCAGGGACCAGCGGACTCTCATGGATGGGCTTAATCTTAGACACATGGAAAGTGGGGTGCACCCTCAGGGAATTAGGCAGTTGGAGCCGGACAGCAGTTGGGCTAATCACTCTTATGATAGGGAATGGGCCAATGAACCGAGGTGCCAGCTTCTGCGACTCCACCCTGAGTGGCAGGTTCTTCGATGACAACCACACCCTTTGACCAACATGGTAGGTGGGAGCAGGAATTCTCCGACGGTTGGCCCCGGTAGTGTAGCTGGCAACGGATCTGAGGAGTGTGGCTCGGGCTTGTGACCAGGTGCGGCGACATCGACGGGCAAAAGCAAGTGCAGATGGGCAAGTAACCTCCTCCTCCTGGCTGGCAAATAGAGGAGGCTGGTATCCATAAACACATTGGAAAGGGGACATACCGATGGCAGAGCAGGTCAGAGAATTGTGTGCGTACTCCACCCATGTCAATTGCTGCGACCAGGAGTGGGGGTTGCGTGAAGTCATGCATCGCAGTGCCTTCTCGAGCTCCTGATTAGCCCGCTCTGACTGCCCATTGGATTGGGGATGGAATCCGGAAGTCAGACTGACTGTGGCTCCCAGCAGGTGACAGAACTCCTTCCAAAAAGCGGAGGAGAATTGTGGACCACGGTCAGAAACTACATCCTTTGGCAGTCCGTGGATCCGGAAGACGTGTTCCAGGACCACCTGGGCGGTCTCCTTGGCGGTTGGGAGCTTGGGGAGGGGAATGAAGTGTGCCATCTTGCTGAAACGGTCAACGATGGTGAGAATGACGGTCATGCCACTTGAAGGGGGCAGCCCCGTGACAAAGTCAAGGGCGATGTGAGACCAGGGACGTCTGGGCACAGGCAGGGGCTGCAGCAATCCGGCTGGGGGCTGGCAGGACGACTTGTGTTGGTTGCAGATGGGGCAGGCTTGGACGAATTCCCGTACATCCTTCCTCAGAGAGGGCCACCAGAACCTCTGGGCGAGCAGGTTGTAAGTGCGGGTGGAGCCAGGGTGACAAGCTAGGCGGGAGTCATGTCCCCACTGAACGACCTGGGACCTCAGGTCTTCGGGGACAAAAAGGCGGTCAGCTGGGCAAGTGCTGGGACCTGGCTGGTTACGGAGAGCCTCCAGCACCTGTTCCTCAACAGCCCAGGTCAGAGCTGCAACGATGCAGGGACTTGGCAGAATCGACACAGGGTCCTTGGAGGGGGTGTCATCCTTCTGGAATTGACGGGAGAGGGCGTCTGGCTTGGTGTTGCGTGATCCAGGCCGGTATGACAGAGTGAAATTAAACCTGGTGAAGAACAGGGCCCAGCGGGACTGCCTGGAGTTCAACCGTTTGGCCGTGCGGATGTACTCCAAGTTCTTATGATCGGTCCAAACGAGAAATGGAATGGTGGACCCCTCCAGCCAGTGACGCCACTCCTCCAAGGCAAGCTTCACAGCCAGCAGCTCACGGTTCCCTATGTCGTAATTGCACTCAGAGGGGGACAACCGACGTGAGAAAAAGGCACAGGGATGGAGCTTCCTATCCTCCGCAGCCCACTGAGAAATCACAGCACCAACTCCCACATCCGAGGCGTCCACCTCCACAATGAATTGCCGGTCCACATCAGGCATCTGGAGGATGGGAGCGGAGGTGAACCTCACCTTGAGGGTACTGAAGGCTTTGTCGGCTGCTGGGGTCCAGGTGAAGGGTTGCTTGGTGCTGGTTAGAGCAGTGAGAGGGGCAGCAACGGTACTGTAGTTCCGGATAAACTTCCTATAGAAGTTAGCAAACCCCAGAAACTGTTGCAGCTTCTTTCTGTTCTCCGGAACTGGCCATGAAGTGACTGCTGATACTTTGGCAGGATCCATTTGGATACTTCCCTCTGCCACTATGTACCCCAGGAAGGCCACTGTCTTGACGTGAAACTCACATTTCTCTGCCTTGGCGTAGAGGGAATTCTCCAGAAGACGATGAAGGACTTGCTGGACATGGCGGGTGTGTTCAGACAGGTTTCTGGAGTAGATTAAGATGTCATCCAGGTAAACGAAGACAAACTTGTTTAACATGTCCCGCAGTACATCATTCACTAGAGCCTGGAACACAGCAGGAGCATTGGTGAGGCCAAAAGGCATAACCAGATACTCGTAGTGGCCTGTTGGTGTATTGAATGCGGTTTTCCATTCATCTCCCTCCCGGATCCGCACTAGGTGGTAAGCGTTTCTGAGATCCAACTTGGTAAAAACAGTGGCTCCCTGGAGCAACTCAAAAGCAGAGGTGAGCAGAGGCAGAGGGTAACGGTTTTTCACTGTGATGTCGTTGAGTCCCCTGTAGTCGATGCAGGGGCGAAGAGATCCGTCCTTCTTCCCCACAAAGAAGAAGCCAGCACCAGCAGGAGATGAAGATGAACGGATTAATCCTGCGGACAGAGAGCCATTGATGTAGTCCTCCATGGACTTTCTTTCAGGAGCAGACAACGAATAAAGACGACCCCTTGGAGGAGCTGTTCCAGGGAGGAGGTCGATGGCACAGTCGTACGGTCGGTGAGGGGGCAGAGATGTGGCTCTTGCTTTGTTAAACACCTCTCTGAGACCATGGTAGCATTCTGGGACATTGGAGAGGTCAGGAGCGGAGTTAGTAGGTACTGGCCGAGGGGGTAGTGCGGCAGCAAGCAGGCAGGTTCGGTGGCAGTCCTCTCCCCACTCCCTGATCACCCCGGTCACCCAGTCGAGCTGAGGGTTGTGCCGGCGGAGCCATGGGTAACCCAGGATGAGGGGTTGGCCTGGAGAGGGGAGCAGGTGAAACTGGATAGTTTCTTGATGGTTTCCGGACAGACCCATCGAGACCGGGGCCGTGACATGAGTGACCGATCCGAGTAAGTGTCCGTCCAGTGCCCGGGCAGGAATAGGAGGTGTCAAACGGAGGTTCTCCAGTCCCAGTTGGCGTGCCAGCTTGATGTCCATTATGTTGGCTTCGGCGCCAGAATCCACCAGAGCAGCCAGGGTGTGAGTTGAGTCAGAGAGGCGGAGGTGAACTTGCAGCAGGGGTTTGCGGTCGGAGGACTGGATGGTCATTGAACTCAACCGGACTCCCCCTATGCCCGGTGAGCTTCGGCCCTTTAAAGGGCAGGTTACCACACGATGTCCATCACCTCCACAATAGAGGCAGAGGTTTGAGGTGAAGCGGCGCTGGCGCTCTGCAGGAGTGAGGGAGGCTCGCCCAATCTCCATAGGCTCAGACTGATCCAGCTGACCTGGGTGAGTGGCAGTAGATGACAGGAGCCCAGTCGGATCTCTCCGAATGCCGGTAGTAGGTGGACCTTGGCGCCCCCTCTCACGACGACGGGTCTGTATCCTTCTGTCGATCCTGACAGTCAGTGCGATGGCTTCATCAAGAGTGGAAGGCAGTTCATGGGAGACCAACTCGTCCTTGATATAGTCAGCCAAACTATGGAAGAACGCGTCCACCAACGATGGTGTGTTCCAAGAACTTCGTCTAGCCAGGGTTCGGAAGTCGATGGAATGGTCTGCGACTGTACGTCTGCCTTGTCGAATACTGAACAGTTCACGAGACGCCTCTGCGGTGGGTGAATCCAGGTCAAACACCTTCAGCATCTCCTCAGCAAACAGGTCGAAGGTTGCACATGCGGGGGTTTGACGTTCGAACTCTGCTGTTCCCCAGAGTCGAGCTCGGCCCGTCAGGTGAGTGATGGCATACCCAACTTTAGCCCCCTCCGTGGCGAAGGTCCTTGGCTGCAAGGAGAACTGAAGTCGGCAGCTAGTCAGGAATGGCCGGACCTGGGTTGAATCGCCGTTGAACCGCTCGGGGTTTCCAATCTTGGGTTCCGGAGCAGCGGCTGCAATGACCGGGGCAGGTAACTCGGGGGCTGGGCTGGTGGGCAGACTGGCTGGGGTAAGGTTGGTGAGGAATTGAATGATCATGGCGAGTTGTTGTTGCTGCTGCTGGAACTGCTGCTCATGCTCATCGGTTTCCATGTCGGGGAAAGTGTGCGCTGAGTCCATAATGGTCAGATCGTACTGTCACGGTTCAGACAGACGACCAGAGGACCACAATTGCGTCACACCAGAAAGTTTATTAAACTTAAGGGAAAAGGGAAGTAGGGAGTGAATGAAGGCTCCAGGGGTAACAGGGATCCCGTCCAATGCGCTGGGTCTGTGCCCCCCCCAGTGGCAGCGATGCGTCCTATGAAGCCGGTGGTGGGTGGTCCAGAAGTCCTGGGGGGGGGAGACACAGACACAACAGGGCGGAATGAAACCAGGCAGCAGTACAGTTCAAGGGAAATCCAAAATACGTAGTAGCAAGGCAGAAGGCTGGTCAGAGTTACCGGGATTGAAGAGTAGTCAGGAGTCGTAATGGCAGAAGCAGGTCTGGATCTCCTGAGGCAGAAGAGTATCCAAAAAACAGGCAGGTCCGGGGTCACAAAACCAGGGTGAGCCAGAAGCGCGAGCAAACAGGTTCCGGGTGTGAGCTTTGCAGACGATCTGACACCGGAGAGCTGAAAGACAGGGCCTTAAATACTGGGAGAGGTAGTGGGTAATGCAGCGCAGCTGGCAGAGTAATTAGAGCAGAGCAGAGCAGGGACAGGTGGAGCTAGTTAGGCTGAGTAGAGAGAGTGGTGAGCAGAGTGGAAGAAAATAAAGGTGGTAACCCGGTGGAGTGAGAGGCCCATGACAGCACCTTAGAGGCTGCTGCCCTATATACATAGACATGGAATCACTGGCCACTTTAATAATGGAACAATAGTCACTTTAATAATGTTTACATACTGCTTTACTCATCTCATATGTATACACTGTATTATAAACTGGGTGGTTCGAGCACTGAATGTTGATTGGCTGACAGCTGTGGTATATCAGACCGTATACCACGGGTATGACAAAACAGTTATCTTTACTGTTATTATTATGTTGGTAACCAGTTTATAATAGCAATAAGGAACCTCGGAGGTTTGCGGTATATGGCCAATGTATCACGGCTAAGGGCTGTGTCCAGGCACTCCGCGTTGCGTCATTCATAAGGACAGCCCTTAGCCGTGATATATTGGCCATATACCACACCTCCTTGGGCCTTATTGCTTAATTCTATTCTATACTCCTGAGAGGCGCAGTGGTCTAAGGCACTGTATCACAGTGCTAACTGTGCCACTAGAGATAGGTAGGGGTAGTAGGGGTGTCGGTTAGTAGGGGGTGGGGTAGTAGGGGGGTAGGTTAGTAGGGGGTGGGGTAGTAGGGGTGTCGGTTAGTAGGGGGGTGGGGTAGTAGGGGTGTGGGGTAGTAGGGGGGTGGGGTAGTAGGGGGGTGGGTTAGTAGGGGGGTGGGGTAGTAGGGGGGTGGGGTAGTAGGGGGGTGGGGTAGTAGGGGGGTGGGGTAGTAGGGGGGTGAGGTAGTAGGGGGGTGGGTTAGTAGGGGGTGGGGTAGTAGGGGGGTGGGGTAGTAGGGGGGTGGGGTAGTAGGGGGTGGGGTAGTAGGGGGGTGGGGTAGTAGGGGGGTGGGGTAGTAGGGGGGTGGGTTAGTAGGGGGGTGGGTTAGTAGGGGGGTGGGGTAGTAGGGGGGTGGGGTAGTAGGGGGGTGGGTTAGTAGGGGGGTGGGGTAGTAGGGGGGTGGGGTAGTAGGGGTGGGGTAGTAGGGGGGTGGGTTAGTAGGGGGGTGGGTTAGTAGGGGGGTGGGGTAGTAGGGGTGGGGTAGTAGGGGGGTGGGGTAGTAGGGGGGTGGGTTAGTAGGGGGGTGGGGTAGTAGGGGGGTGGGGTAGTAGGGGGGTGGGGTAGTAGGGGGTGGGGTAGTAGGGGGTGGGGTAGTAGGGGGGTGGGGTAGTAGGGGGGTGGGGTAGTAGGGGGGTGGGTTAGTAGGGGGGTGGGGTAGTAGGGGGGTGGGGTAGTAGGGGGGTGGGGTAGTAGGGGTGGGGTAGTAGGGGGGTGGGTTAGTAGGGGGGTGGGGTAGTAGGGGGGTGGGTTAGTAGGGGGGTGGGGTAGTAGGGGGGTGGGGTAGTAGGGGGGTGGGGTAGTAGGGGGTGGGGTAGTAGGGGGTGGGGTAGTAGGGGTGGGGTAGTAGGGGGGTGGGTTAGTAGGGGGGTGGGTTAGTAGGGGTGGGTTAGTAGGGGGGTGGGGTAGTAGGGGGGTGGGGTAGTAGGGGTGGGTTAGTAGGGGGGTGGGGTAGTAGGGGGGTGGGTTAGTAGGGGTGGGTTAGTAGGGGGTGGGGTAGTAGGGGGGTGGGGTATTAGGGGGGTGGGTTAGTAGGGGGGTGGGGTAGTAGGGGGGTGGGGTAGTAGGGGTGGGGTAGTAGGGGGGTGGGTTAGTAGGGGGGTGGGTTAGTAGGGGGGTGGGGTAGTAGGGGTGGGGTAGTAGGGGGGTGGGGTAGTAGGGGTGTGGGGTAGTAGGGGGGTGGGGTAGTAGGGGGGTGGGGTAGTAGGGGGTGGGGTAGTAGGGGGGTGGGGTAGTAGGGGGGTGGGTTAGTAGGGGGGTGGGGTAGTAGGGGGGTGGGGTAGTAGGGGGGTGGGGTAGTAGGGGGGTGGGGTAGTAGGGGGGTGGGTTAGTAGGGGGGTGGGGTAGTAGGGGGTGGGGTAGTAGGGGGGTGGGGTAGTAGGGGGGTGGGGTAGTAGGGGGGTGGGGTAGTAGGGGGGTGGGGTAGTAGGGGGGTGGGTTAGTAGGGGGGTGGGGTAGTAGGGGGTGGGGTAGTAGGGGGGTGGGTTAGTAGGGGGGTGGGGTAGTAGGGGGGTGGGTTAGTAGGGGGGTGGGGTAGTAGGGGGGTGGGGTAGTAGGGGGGTGGGGTAGTAGGGGGTGGGGTACTAGGGGGTGGGGTAGTAGGGGTGGGGTAGTAGGGGGGTGGGTTAGTAGGGGGGTGGGTTAGTAGGGGTGGGTTAGTAGGGGGGTGGGGTAGTAGGGGGGTGGGGTAGTAGGGGTGGGTTAGTAGGGGGGTGGGGTAGTAGGGGGGTGGGTTAGTAGGGGTGGGTTAGTAGGGGGTGGGGTAGTAGGGGGGTGGGGTATTAGGGGGGTGGGTTAGTAGGGGGGTGGGGTAGTAGGGGGGTGGGGTAGTAGGGG
Source organism: Coregonus lavaretus (assembly GCF_964263955.1). NCBI lineage: Eukaryota > Metazoa > Chordata > Actinopteri > Salmoniformes > Salmonidae > Coregonus > Coregonus lavaretus. The sequence continues at coordinate 11,956 of NW_028161656.1, read as the reverse complement.
TGGGGTAGTAGGGGGGTGGGTTAGTAGGGGGGTGGGTTAGTAGGGGGGTGGGGTAGTAGGGGTGGGGTAGTAGGGGGGTGGGGTAGTAGGGGTGTGGGGTAGTAGGGGGGTGGGGTAGTAGGGGGGTGGGGTAGTAGGGGGTGGGGTAGTAGGGGGGTGGGGTAGTAGGGGGGTGGGTTAGTAGGGGGGTGGGGTAGTAGGGGGTGGGGTAGTAGGGGGTGGGTTAGTAGGGGGGTGGGTTAGTAGGGGGGTGGGGTAGTAGGGGGTGGGGTAGTAGGGGGGTGGGGTAGTAGGGGGGTGGGGTAGTAGGGGGGTGGGGTAGTAGGGGGGTGGGTAGTAGGGGGGTGGGGGTAGTAGGGGGTGGGGTAGTAGGGGTGGGGTAGTAGGGGGGTGGGGTAGTAGGGGGGTGGGGTAGTAGGGGTGTGTGGTAGTAGGGGGGTGGGGTAGTAGGGGGGTGGGGTAGTAGGGGGGTGGGGTAGTAGGGGGGTGAGGTAGTAGGGGGGTGGGTAGTAGGGGGTGGGGTAGTAGGGGGGTGGGGTAGTAGGGGGGTGGGGTAGTAGGGGGTGGGGTAGTAGGGGGGTGGGTTAGTAGGGGGGTGGGGTAGTAGGGGGGTGGGTTAGTAGGGGGGTGGGGTAGTAGGGGGGTGGGGTAGTAGGGGGGTGGGGTAGTAGGGGGTGGGGTACTAGGGGGTGGGGTAGTAGGGGTGGGGTAGTAGGGGGGTGGGTTAGTAGGGGGGTGGGTTAGTAGGGGTGGGTTAGTAGGGGGGTGGGGTAGTAGGGGGGTGGGGTAGTAGGGGTGGGTTAGTAGGGGGGTGGGGTAGTAGGGGGGTGGGTTAGTAGGGGTGGGTTAGTAGGGGGTGGGGTAGTAGGGGGGTGGGGTATTAGGGGGGTGGGTTAGTAGGGGGGTGGGGTAGTAGGGGGGTGGGGTAGTAGGGGTGGGGTAGTAGGGGGGTGGGTTAGTAGGGGGGTGGGTTAGTAGGGGGGTGGGGTAGTAGGGGTGGGGTAGTAGGGGGGTGGGGTAGTAGGGGTGTGGGGTAGTAGGGGGGTGGGGTAGTAGGGGGGTGGGGTAGTAGGGGGTGGGGTAGTAGGGGGGTGGGGTAGTAGGGGGGTGGGTTAGTAGGGGGGTGGGGTAGTAGGGGGTGGGGTAGTAGGGGGGTGGGGTAGTAGGGGGGTGGGTTAGTAGGGGGGTGGGGTAGTAGGGGGTGGGGTAGTAGGGGGGTGGGGTAGTAGGGGGGTGGGGTAGTAGGGGGGTGGGGTAGTAGGGGGGTGGGGTAGTAGGGGGGTGGGTTAGTAGGGGGGTGGGGTAGTAGGGGGTGGGGTAGTAGGGGTGGGGTAGTAGGGGGGTGGGGTAGTAGGGGGGTGGGGTAGTAGGGGTGTGTGGTAGTAGGGGGGTGGGGTAGTAGGGGGGTGGGGTAGTAGGGGGGTGGGGTAGTAGGGGGGTGAGGTAGTAGGGGGGTGGGTTAGTAGGGGGTGGGGTAGTAGGGGGGTGGGGTAGTAGGGGGGTGGGGTAGTAGGGGGGTGGGGTAGTAGGGGTGGGGTAGTAGGGGGGTGGGTTAGTAGGGGGGTGGGTAGTAGGGGGGTGGGGTAGTAGGGGTGGGGTAGTAGGGGGGTGGGGTAGTGGGGGGTGGGTTAGTAGGGGGGTGGGGTAGTAGGGGGTGGGGTAGTAGGGGGGTGGGGTAGTAGGGGGTGGGGTATTTGGGGGGTGGGGTAGTAGGGGGGTGGGGTAGTAGGGGGGTGGGGTAGTAGGGGGGTGGGTTAGTAGGGGGGTGGGGTAGTAGGGGGGTGGGGTAGTAGGGGGGTGGGGGTAGTAGGGGGGTGGGTTAGTAGGGGGGTGGGGTAGTAGGGGGGTGGGGTAGTAGGGGGGTGGGGTAGTAGGGGGGTGGGGTAGTAGGGGGTGGGGTAGTAGGGGTGGGGTAGTAGGGGGGTGGGTTAGTAGGGGGGTGGGTTAGTAGGGGTGGGTTAGTAGGGGGGTGGGGTAGTAGGGGGGTGGGGTAGTAGGGGGGTGGGGTAGTAGGGTGGGTTAGTAGGGGGGTGGGGTAGTAGGGGGGTGGGTTAGTAGGGGTGGGTTAGTAGGGGATGGGGTAGTAGGGGGGTGGGGTAGTAGGGGGGTGGGTTAGTAGGGGTGGGGTAGTAGGGGGGTGGGTTAGTAGGGGGGTGGGTTAGTAGGGGGGTGGGGTAGTAGGGGTGGGGTAGTAGGGGGGTGGGGTAGTAGGGGGGTGGGGTAGTAGGGGTGTGGGGTAGTAGGGGGGTGGGGTAGTAGGGGGGTGGGGTAGTAGGGGGGTGGGTTAGTAGGGGGGTGGGTTAGTAGGGGTGGGTTAGTAGGGGGGTGGGTTAGTAGGGGGGTGGGGTAGTAGGGGGGTGGGGTAGTAGGGGGGTGGGTTAGTAGGGGGGTGGGTTAGTAGGGGTGGGTTATTAGGGGGGTGGGTTAGTAGGGGGGTGGGGTAGTAGGGGGGTGGGGTAGTAGGGGGGTGGGGTAGTAGGGGGGTGGGGTAGTAGGGGGTGGGGTAGTAGGGGGGTGGGTTAGTAGGGGGGTGGGTTAGTAGGGGGGTGGGTTAGTAGGGGGGTGGGGTAGTAGGGGGTGGGGTAGTAGGGGGGTGGGGTAGTAGGGGGTGGGGTAGTAGGGGGGTGGGTTAGTAGGGGGGTGGGTTAGTAGGGGGGTGGGTTAGTAGGGGGGTGGGGTAGTAGGGGGTGGGGTAGTAGGGGGGTGGGGTAGTAGGGGGGTGGGGTAGTAGGGGGGTGGGGTAGTAGGGGGGTGGGTTAGTAGGGGGGTGGGGTAGTAGGGGTGGGGTAGTAGGGGGGTGGGTTAGTAGGGGGGTGGGGTAGTAGGGGGGTGGGTTAGTAGGGGGGTGGGTTAGTAGGGGGGTGGGGTAGTAGGGGGGTGGGGTAGTAGGGGTGTGGGTTAGTAGGGGGGTGGGGTAGTAGGGGGTGGGGTAGTAGGGGGGTGGGTTAGTAGGGGGGTGGGGTAGTAGGGGGGTGGGTTAGTAGGGGTGGGGTAGTAGGGGGGTGGGGTAGTAGGGGGGTGGGTTAGTAGGGGGGTGGGGTAGTAGGGGTGGGGTAGTAGGGGGGTGGGGTAGTAGGGGGGTGGGGTAGTAGGGGGGTGGGGTAGTAGGGGGTGGGGTAGTAGGGGGGTGGGGTAGTAGGGGTGTCGGTTAGTAGGGGGGTGGGGGGGGTGTGTTGTATAGCAAGGGTTAATATAAGCCTGTCTGACCTCGGAAACAATGTTTCACTTTTGAATTTCGATCTCTGTACCTTACATAGAGAGGTGCCCAGACGAGACGAGATTACTTTTTCTGAGCCAGGCGAAGTCACGCATCAACTTCATTATCATGGATTTATACAACGGGTTGGTCTAATCCTGGATGGTAATTGGTTAAAACCGCGTTCCAGACGGTGTGTATTCCACAATATACCATTGGCTAAGGCTATGACGTTGAAATGCTTATTCACTGTTCCATCTCGCTGGGCAATCCACTGTCTGATCAGCTAGTCCAGGCTGTTTATAAAGTTAATCTCCACTGTAAAAAGCATCTAGACATTATCTCACATTTCTTTTAGACTAGCATTTGGTTTTCAACAGCGAAGATTTGAATAAACCTTGCTGTCTGTCTTTCCGACATTCGCAATATTGTTTCGATATTGGAATTCGACCTCCACTGTCCCATTGAGGATTAACCTCTCAGGACGAGACAGACAGCTTTTCTCAACAAGTCAAAATCATTAGTCAGCATAATTGTTATGGATATATACAACGAAATGTCAATATATATATATTTTAACTCCGCTATCGCAATCGGGCCGAACAATGCCATTTACGTGTGATGGTATTCATGATACTGCCCTGCATTCCTGGTGGGTTTGGGCTGGAATGGGTGGAGGGTTCTGTAGAATGGTTAGTGGCATACTTCATCAAATCATCCCTTATATCATCCATTCTGGACTATTGTAATGTTAGTTTGCGCATCTGACAAGTGCCACGTGTCCTCACCCACACCTCACCCCTGTGAGCAAGTCCCTCCAGTGCTGTTCAACCTCCTCTGGCTCCCCATACGCTCACGCATAGACTTTAAAATCCTGGTTCACACCTACCACGCTATCCACAACTCTGGACCCAAATACCTGTCTGACCTCATCCTACCCTCCTGCCCCTCACACAACCTTCACTCCTCCAGGTCCATCTCCCTTCAGCAGCACCAGGAACACTGTCCTACCGCCAGGAACACTGTCCTACCACCAGGAACACTGTCCTACCACCAGGAACACTGTTCTACCACCAGGAACACTGCTCTACCACCAGGAACACTGTCCTACCACCAGGAACACTGCCCTACCACCAGGAACACTGTCCTACCGCCAGGAACACTGTCCTACCACCAGGAACACTGTCCTACCACCAGGAACACTGTTCTACCACCAGGAACACTGCTCTACCACCAGGAACATTGTTCTACCACCAGGAACACTGCCCTACCACCAGGAACACTGTCCTCCCACCAGGAACACTGTCCTACCATCAGGAACACTGTCCTACCACCAGGAACACTGTCCTACCACCAGGAACACTGTTCTACCACCAGGAACACTGCTCTACCACCAGGAACACTGTTCTACCACCAGGAACACTGCTCTACCACCAGGAACACTGCTCTACCACCAGGAACACTGTCCTACCACCAGGAACACTGCTCTACCACCAGGAACACTGTCCTACCACCAGGAACACTGCTCTACCACCAGGAACACTGTCCTACCACCAGGAACACTGCTCTACCACCAGGAACACTGTTCTACCACCAGGAACACTGTCCTACCACCAGGAACACTGTCCTACCACCAGGAACACTGCTCTACCACCAGGAACACTGTCCTACCACCAGGAACACTGCTCTACCACCAGGAACACTGTTCTACCACCAGGAACACTGCTCTACCACCAGGAACACTGCTCTACCACCAGGAACACTGTCCTACCACCAGGAACACTGTTCTACCACCAGGAACACTGCTCTACCACCAGGAACACTGTTCTACCACCAGGAACACTGCCCTACCACCAGGAACACTGTCCTCCCACCAGGAACACTGTCCTACCACCAGGAACACTGTCCTACCACCAGGAACACTGTCCTACCACCAGGAACACTGTTCTACCACCAGGAACACTGCTCTACCACCAGGAACACTGTTCTACCACCAGGAACACTGCTCTACCACCAGGAACACTGCTCTACCACCAGGAACACTGTCCTACCACCAGGAACACTGCTCTACCACCAGGAACACTGTCCTACCACCAGGAACACTGCTCTACCACCAGGAACACTGTCCTACCACCAGGAACACTGTTCTACCACCAGGAACACTGCTCTACCACCAGGAACACTGTCCTACCACCAGGAACACTGTCCTACCACCAGGAACACTGTTCTACCACCAGGAACACTGTCCTCCCACCAGGAACACTGTCCTACCACCAGGAACACTGTCCTCCCACCAGGAACACTGTCCTACCACCAGGAACACTGTCCTACCACCAGGAACACTGTCCTACCACCAGGAACACTGTTCTACCACCAGGAACACTGCTCTACCACCAGGAACACTGTTCTACCACCAGGAACACTGCTCTACCACCAGGAACACTGCTCTACCACCAGGAACACTGCTCTACCACCAGGAACACTGTCCTACCACCAGGAACACTGTTCTACCACCAGGAACACTGCTCTACCACCAGGAACACTGTTCTACCACCAGGAACACTGCCCTACCACCAGGAACACTGTCCTCCCACCAGGAACACTGTCCTACCACCAGGAACACTGTCCTACCACCAGGAACACTGTCCTACCACCAGGAACACTGTTCTACCACCAGGAACACTGCTCTACCACCAGGAACACTGTTCTACCACCAGGAACACTGCTCTACCACCAGGAACACTGCTCTACCACCAGGAACACTGTCCTACCACCAGGAACACTGCTCTACCACCAGGAACACTGTCCTACCACCAGGAACACTGCTCTACCACCAGGAACACTGTCCTACCACCAGGAACACTGTTCTACCACCAGGAACACTGCTCTACCACCAGGAACACTGTCCTACCACCAGGAACACTGTCCTACCACCAGGAACACTGTTCTACCACCAGGAACACTGTTCTCCCACCAGGAACACTGTCCTACCATTAGGAACACTGTCCTCCCACCAGGAACACTGTCCTACCACCAGGAACACTGTCCTACCACCAGGAACACTGTTCTCCCACCAGGAACACTGTCCTACCACCAGGAACACTGCTCTACCACCAGGAACACTGTCCTACCACCATTAACCTCTACAGGATCGGTGTCCCGTATACGGGACGTTTGAGCTAACGTGCGCTAATGTGATTAGCATGACTGTTGTAAGTAACAGCAAACTTTCCAGGACATAGACATGTCTTATATGGGCAGAAAGCTTACATTCTTCCTAATCTAATTGCACTGTCCAATTTACAGTAGCTAGAGTGAAAAAATACCATGTTATTGTTTGAGCAGAGTGCACAACAACAAAAAACTTAGCACGGCAACTGGTTTGATAAATTCACCTCTGAAGGTAAATAATGCACTTACATTCAGTAATCTTGCTCTGATTTGTCATCCTATGGGTCCCAGAGATAAAATTTAGCATAGTTTTGTTTGATAAAATCATTTTTTATATTTAAATGTAGGAAGATGGTTCTACAGTTTAAACCCCTGCTGTCTCTGGTTCCACACCCACCCCGCCCGGCCATCTAGATGTGTGAAAGTTAGTGTATAAGCTAACGATCCATCATATATGACATTCCTTGGAGTGTGTAAACTTAAATTTTGTATTACCATATCATTTTTGTATGTTCTCTATAGTTATTTACATGAAAATGTATAAATTCACAAATTCGGCACATTTGGGCAGACTTGATACAAAATAGTCCAGTATTGCAATGCTTCACTGGATCAATCTGAAACTTTGCACACACACTGCTAAATTACGCCTAAACTGCAATATTATATTGTGGCCTTTCTCTTGCATTTCAAAGACGACGGAATACATTTGGTTTTGAAAACGCATGTTTTTTTGTTTGTATGATCTTTTACCAGATCTAATGTGTTATATTCTCAACAACAATATTCTATACAACGTTCAATTTCACATTTCCACAAACTTCTAAGTGTTTCCTTTCAAATGGTATCAATAATATGCATATCCTTGCTTCAGGTCCTGAGCTACAGGCAGTTCGATTTGGGTATGTCATTTTAGGTGAAAATTGAAAAAAAGGGTCAAATCCTTAAGAGGTTAAACACTGTCCTATCACCAGGAACACTGTCCTACCACCAGGAACACTGTCCTATCACCAGGAACACTGTCCTACCACCAGGAACACTGCCCTACCACCAGGAACACTGTCCTACCACCAGGAACACTGTCCTACCACCAGGAACACTGTCCTACCACCAGGAACACTGTCCTACCACCAGGAACACTGTCCTACCACCAGGAACACTGTCACAATGAAACTCAGTCACGTCCTTGTCTGAAGGACAAGTAGATAAACAGGATAATGTCAAGCGCTGCATGTTTATTTTTCTCAAAAGTCTCATGGACTGTAGGCCTTGGTCACAGTAACAGCTTGCCAGAAGTTGCACAGACATTTCATAACCTTCAAGTTATGAGCTCAGCAGACCTGAAATATGCTCAGTGCCACATTTCTTTTTTTTTTTGAGGGAACATTGATTGTAGCTATGGGTTAGTTGGATCTAACTACTGTACCATACACATTTGTAGACATATTGTAGCTATGGGTTAGTTGGAACTAACTACTGCAGCATACCAATCTCTCTTGCTTCATATGAACCCTCCACACAGGATCATAGTGTTGCTATGACGGGAAGCCTCTGACTATAGGGCCTGTGTTCTGACCATAGGGCCTGTGTTCTGCCCATGGGGCCTGTGTTCTGACCATAGGGCCTGTGTTCTGCCCATAGGGCCTGTGTTCTGCCCATAGGGCCTGTGCCCTGACCATAGGGCCTGTGCTCTGGGTCTGTTTGCATTAATCATTTCTGTAGTGAGTGGCTCATTATTTTGTGTTCTGGTCTCCAACCCTGACCGTGACTTCCTCTTCAATTTAACCACTGATGAAGGACAGATTTAATCACATTTTTCCGACACTGTTTTGCTTTTCTACTTGAACAAATATTAAACTTGGCAGTAATTATTCATCTAGTTCGCCTCTAGCTGTAGCGATCCCCAATGCATCAGTGTGTTTTGATTTGTGGTATTTGAACAGTAGTCTCAGAAGTCAAGCAGTCTCAGGCTGTATCCCAAATGACACCCTATTTCCTTTGTAGTGCACTTCTTTTGACCAGAGCCCTAAAGGAACCCTATGGGCCGTGGTCAAAAGTAGTGCACTATAAAGGGAATTTGGTGTCATTTGGGATACACACTTATAAATTCCCAATTTCACTCCATGGACAGGAACAGTCTTTTTCCATTTCCAGGGAATTCCTGACGTGGGATTGGCTGATTAAACTCCCATCCTGGATTCCAGGGTTGACTCGAAAATCTGACCCGGGATCTGGGATTATATCATCTGGAATTATGGTCTAGGAGTAAACCAGATGGGACTAGTTTAGATTAACGACCGACGGATCACCTTCAGATGTAACCTTTTATCTGCTCGCATGGTGGAAATTAAACACGTGTGCAGTATTGATGTGTGTGTGTGTGTGTGTGTGTAATACTCCTATGTGTGACTTCTGTGTAGGGGAAACTCACCATGACAAACTCTGCATACATGTTGATGCTTTGAAACATTGTTTTTTGTCTTTGCTTGGCCCCCGGTGTATAGTAGCTTGTTTTGTCTTTACTTGGCTCCAGGTGTATAGTAGCTTGTTTTGTCTTTGGTTGGCCCCAGGTGTATAGTGGATTGTTTTGTCTTTGGTTGGCCCCATGTGTATAGTAGCTTGTTTTGTCTTTGGTTGGCCCCAGGTGTATAGTGGATTGTTTTGTCTTTGGTTGGCCCCATGTGTATAGTAGCTTGTTTTGTCTTTGCTTGGCTCCAGGTGTATAGTGACTTGTTTTGTCTTTGCTTGGCTCCAGGTGTATAGTGGCTTGTTTTGGTTTGGCTTGGCCCAATGTGTATAGTGGCTTGTTTTGTCTTTGGTTGGCCCCAGGTGTATAGTGGCTTGTTTTGTCTTTGCTTGGCTCCAGGTGTATAGTGGCTTGTTTTGTCTTTGGTTGGCTCCAGGTGTATAGTGGCTTGTTTTGTCTTTGGTTGGCCCCAGGTGTATAGTGGCTTGTTTTGTCTTTGCTTGGCTCCAGGTGTATAGTGGCTTGTTTTGTCTTTGCTTGGCTCCAGGTGTATAGTGGCTTGTTTTGTCTTTGGTTGGCTCCAGGTGTATAGTGGCTTGTTTTGTCTTTGGTTGGCCCCAGGTGTATAGTGGCTTGTTTTGTCTTTGGTTGGCTCCAGGTGTATAGTGGCTTGTGTTGTCTTTGGTTGGCTCCAGGTGTATAGTGGCTTGTTTTGTCTTTGGTTGGCTCCAGGTGTATAGTGGCTTGTTTTGGTTTGGCTTGGCCCAATGTGTATAGTGGCTTGTTTTGTCTTTGCTTGACCCCAGGTGTGTAGTGGCTTGGCTTTATAAAACAACAGTGATACTGTGACACTTCCTACATTTCTGTCATGGCATTCACTGTATGATTGATTTTCTTATTGTTGGGCTGCTTCTACCACTGGAATGCACCCTATTGCTCAGCACTATGGGCCCTGGTAAAACGTAGTGCACTACATAGGGAATAGGTTGTTATTTGGGACGCATGCCCTCAACCAACTATACAAGCCAGGGCAGCCATCTACAACCCACTTCTCCTCAGATTACCAGGGCAGCCATCTCCAACCCACTTCTCCTCAGATTACCTGGGCAGCCATCTACAACCCACTTCTCCTCAGATTACCTGGGCAGCCATCCACAAACCTCATCTCCTCAGAATACCTGGGCAGCCATCTCCAAACCACTTCTCCTCAGATTACCTGGGCAGCCATCTACAAACCACTTCTCCTCAGATTACCAGGGCAGCCATCTCCAACCCACTTCTCCTCAGATTACCAGGGCAGCCATCTCCAAACCACTTCTCCTCAGATTACCTGGGCAGCCATCTACAACCCACTTCTCCTCAGATTACCAGGGCAGCCATCTACAACCCACTTCTCCTCAGATTACCTGGGCAGCCATCTACAACCCACTTCTCCTCAGATTACCTGGGCAGCCATCTACAACCCACTTCTCCTCAGATTACCTGGGCAGCCATCTACAACCCACTTCTCCTCAGATTACCTGGGCAGCCATCTACAACCCACTTCTCCTCAGATTACCAGGGCAGCCATCTCCAAACCACTTCTCCTCAGAATACCTGGGCAGCCATCTACAACCCACTTCTCCTCAGATTACCTGGGCAGCCATCTACAACCCACTTCTCCTCAGATTACCTGGGCAGCCATCTCCAACCCACTTCTCCTCAGATTACCAGGGCAGCCATCTACAACCCACTTCTCCTCAGATTACCAGGGCAGCCATCTACAACCCACTTCTCCTCAAATTACCTGGGCAGCCATCTACAACCCACTTCTCCTCAGATTACCAGGGCAGCCATCTACAACCCACTTCTCCTCAGATTACCTGGGCAGCTTGCCAGCTATTATAAATCACATTGTCTGATTAAAAAAAGGTAGGAATGAGGAAGAGAAAAAAAAGAAAGTATTTAGACAAAGAAGTTATGCCTCCTCCCTTTTGTTTTTCAAAATAAACATTGTACTTTTCTCCAGGTGCCGGTTATTTCAGTGTGCCAGTAATCTGATAGGACGCAAATGTGAAACACCTGTTTTAACTAAATTAAATGCAGCATTACATTTAATAAGCATGTTGCCTGATTGGTAATGGTAATTGCTCCGTGAAAGGCTCAGTCGGTCCTCTAGATTCTGTAATGAAATCACAAAAAAAACAGATGTGGGGGGGTTTGTAGTTTTTACACACAAACATTGATGGTAAAATATGTGTTTCAGAGCAGATGTACGACAAGAATCAACCCCAAAACCCGTGCAGGAGGATATGACTCTGTCCCAAATGGCACCAATGCCCTGCATAGTGCGTTACTTTTGACCACAGCACATTTGGGAGGCAGAATTAAAGCACAAAGAAACCATGGCGCTTCGTTATATCGACCAGCTTGTATAAATCGGAGTGCTGAGAATAAAACACAGAGGAGTTAGTTCCCGTCTTTAAGTGATGGTCGGGAGCTCTGCATCCCAAATGGTAACCTATTCTCTATAAAGTGCACTGCTTTTGTCCAGAGCCACCAAAAGTAGTGCACTATGTAGGGAATAGGGTGTCATTTAGGTCGCTTGGCTGGGATCTCCTCCCGTTAAGAACACTTCCGTGCGGCTTGGTCCCCGGGCGGTGACTCAATCCAGCTGGAGGAAACGACCAATGAGCTTGGAGATGTTATATTTATCAACTCCAGGCGAAATTAATGAAATTCTCTCAAGTCTCAATGCTCCCCTCTCTCTCCTACTGACCATGAGCCTAGTAATGTCTATGGGCAACGCAGGAGGTAAACACTGACCTAGTGTAGGCAACGCAGGAGGTTAACACTGACCTAGTGTAGGAAACGCAGGAGGTTAACACTGACCTAGTGTAGGCAACACAGGAGGTAAACACTGACCTAGTGTAGGCAACGCAGGAGGTTAACACTGACCTAGTGTAGGCAACGCAGGAGGTTAACACTGACCTAGTGTAGGCAACGCAGGAGGTGAACACTGACCTAGTGTAGGAACGCAGGAGGTGAACACTGACCTAGTGTAGGCAACACATAAGTGTATAAATACTGTGTTCCGTCCCAAATGGCAGCTTATTCCCTACATAGTGCACTCCTTTTTTTTT
>NW_028161657.1:0-98156 GCF_964263955.1 Coregonus lavaretus | reverse complement strand
ACTCCCTCTCTGTCTCCTCTCGTCCCTCTGTCTCCTGGTTCTCCCTCTCTCCTCTCGTCCCTCTGTCTCCTATCCTCCCTCTCTCCTCTCGTCCCTCTGTCTCCTATCCTCCCTATCTCTCTCCTCTCGTCCCTCTGTCTCCTATCCTCCCTCTCTCCTCTCGTCCCTCTGTCTCCTATCCTCCCTATCTCTCTCCTCTCGTCCCTCTGTCTCCTATCCTCCCTCTCTCCTCTCGTCCCTCTGTCTCCTATCCTCCCTCTCTCCTCTCGTCCCCTGTCTCCTATCCTCCCTATCTCCTCTCGTCCCTCTGTCTCCTATCCTCCCTCTCTCCTCTCGTCCCTCTGTCTCCTATCCTCCCTCTCTCCTCTCGTCCCTCTGTCTCCTATCCTCCCTCCTCTCTCGTCCTCTGTCTCCTATCCTCCCTCTCTCCTCTCGTCCCTCTGTCTCCTATCCTCCCTCTCTCCTCTCGTCCCTCTGTCTCCTATCCTCCCTATCTCTCTCCTCTCGTCCCTCTGTCTCCTATCCTCCCTCTCTCCTCTCGTCCCTCTGTCTCCTATCCTCCCTATCTCTCTCCTCTCGTCCCTCTGTCTCCTATCCTCCCTCTCTCCTCTCGTCCCTCTGTCTCCTATCCTCCCTCTCTCCTCTCGTCCCCCTGTCTCCTATCCTCCCTATCTCCTCTCGTCCCTCTGTCTCCTATCCTCCCTCTCTCCTCTCGTCCCTCTGTCTCCTATCCTCCCTATCTCTCTCCTCTCGTCCCTCTGTCTCATATCCTCCCTCTCTCCTCTCGTCCCTCTGTCTCCTATCCTCCCTATCTCTCTCCTCCTCGTCCCTCTGTCTCCAATCCTCCCGATCTGTCTCCTCTCGTCCCTCTGTCTCCTATCCTCCCTATCTGTCTCCTCTCATCCCTCTGTCTCCTATTCTCCCTCTCTCCTCTCGTCCCTCTGTCTCCAATCCTCCCTCTCTCCTCCGTCCTTCTGTCTCCTATCCTCCCTATCTCTTTCCTCTTGACCCTCTGTCTCCTATCCTCTCTATCTTTCTCTTCTTGTCCTTCTGTCTCCTATCCTCCCTCTCTCTCTTTCTCGTCTCCTCCATATCTTTGTCCCCTCTCCTCTCTCTTTGTCCCCTCCCCTCTCCTCTCTCTCTGTCTGTCTCCACTCCTCCCCCTCTCTCCTCTCCTCCTCCTCTCTGACTGTATGAATTATGTAGGTTTAGGTCTCTAGGAGAGCAATACTTATGTCATATTAGCATACAGAAGGAGGATATGTCTGGTTTAAACAGGACTAATATGGCGAGAGACTTCTCAGTGTGTGTAGGTGTGTGTGTGTATCCTTGGCCTGGTGACTGATGGCATGGGGCCAGCCACACTGCTCCTCTCCTGGGCAGATAAAAGAAGCCCCACAAATCACCCAGCCCTGCCAGAGAGTGTGTGTGTGTGTGTGTGGGAAGGAGAAAGAGATAGAAAGAGAGAGAGCCTATCTGACTGAGTGTGTGCGACCATGCTAAGAGTGTGTGTCAGTATGTGTTTATGTGTGTGTGTGTATGAATTAAGTAGAATAGTTAAGAGGCCTCTGTGCGAGTGTGTGTGCTTCTGTGTGTGTTTGAGGGGCAGGGCCGGCTCATGGCGGGAATCAGGTGTAAATTCAGTCATTAGATTGCTTCCAGAAACAGCATGCATAAATAAACACAGGACAGAGATGACAAGAGGAGAGGAGGAGAGGAGGAAAGGAGGAGAGGAGGATGAGAGCGTGTATCCAACCATCTCAGTGGTCTTCTGAAGGGGGGACGTGTGTGTGTGTCGGTGGTTGAGGGGAGTGGTTCTTCAGAGCCAAACACAGCTCATCACTCAATCACTGCTCAAGAACATCATGGACAGGCTGTGCGTGTTTGTTGTGTTGTGCGTGTGGGTGTGTGTGTGTGTGTGTCTGTGTGTATGTGTGTGGGTGTAATCCTTGGTAGTTTTGTTGTCTGCTGACACTATACTCTGTGTACATTGGTGTGTGTGTGGGTATGTGTGTGTGTGCATGTGTACATGTGACAGTATAGTTGAGTGACCTGTCGGAGGGTGTGTGTGTGTGTGTGTGTGTTCTCCCAGTGCCAGTCATGTTGATATGGTAGTGTTGTATGATGCCATTGGCTTTATAGGGAGGGGTCCAGCTGAGGACCCAGAGCTGTTACCATGGGAGACCCCACCTCCTCCGGTACCCCCTAGACTGTTACAGCCAACACTGAGAGAGAACGAAAGACAGAGCGAGAGAGAGAGAGAGACCTGTTAGTCACTACCACATACAAGAGAAACAGAACGTTTGCAATGAGAAATACTTTATTTAGCTAGTTATTATTTTTTATGTTTTTAAAGGGGAGTCGTTTATATAAATAGATATGAAGAAATTAGGGGGGGGGGGGGGGATAGTTAAGTAGGGATACAAAGAGGAAAGGAAATTTGCTAAATTACAAAATGCAATTTTTTCAACAACACCACCAAAGAATGTTTGTAAACTTTGCTCCCGGTGTGAACGCTTGGTGAATGTGGAGCAAGCAAAGAGAATTATCCGGCAATCTGGTCCTAATGGTAGCAGGGATATCCTGGTCTAATAGAACGTCACTACTGTTTCCCTCTCCTGTCCCACACCCTGACACACTATTAGGACAAGACCACAACACCTAGTTACCACGCTATTCTCTCCCTCCTCCCTCTGCTCTGCTTTCAGTGCTTTTCTGTCTCTCCCTTTTCCCAGCTCCCCTTCCCCCCTTGCTCTGACCCTTTCTATTCTCTTCACCTCCCCTCTCTCTCTCTTTCTCCCTCTTTTCCCTTTCTGTTGCTCTCTCTCTTTTTCTCTCTGCCCCTTTTTGTTAAGTTCCCATCCCCTCTCTCTGTCCTCTCATCCCCTCTCTCTGTCCTCTCATCCCCTCTCTCTGTCCTCTCATCCCCTCTCTCTGTCCTCTCATCCCCTCTCTCTGTCCTCTCTTCCCCTCTCTCTGGTCTCTCAGGTGGATGGAGGGAGAGAGCGAGGGAGGAAGGAGATGTAGGACCATCATTCTTCCTGGCCCACTAAGTGTCGGACCAGATTACATCAGGTTGTTCTGTTGTCACGGCAGCAGGCTCCGCGGTGTGTGTGTGTGTGTTTGTGTAATTGCTGTGGTGTATTGGGTTAGGTTGTGTTAGGCCATAATTGGGACTGTTTGGCCAATCCACACAGGTGTACAAACGAATCCACCTCACTCACTCAGGACCGCTGTGTGTGTACCTGTGTGTGCAGGTTCTATAGAATAAGTTATATACCATTCACTTCCTCCCTCCATCCCTCTCCCTCTATCCCTCCTTCTCGCTCTCTCTCCTGGTCCAGGGGTTTGTGTACAGGGCTAGTCTCCAGACAGAAGAGCATGCTGTTAGCAACATAATTAGCTAAAAGACAGAAAGAAAGTTTTCATCTGGGCTTTCATCACCTTTCATCCAGATAAATTAATTATTTTGTGATATCAGTGGAGACCAAGAGAGATAGCTGGGCTTCTGTTCTCAAGCCATTAAGCTGCTATCAGTAATATCATGTCTCTTCAGCACTCTTGAACCCACCAGAGAGGAGAGGAGAGGAGAGGAGAGGAGAGAGAGCACACCCAGCCAAATAACACAGGTTCTCACATGAATACACCACGCCATGCTTTTCTGTTCAGTTCATATTCTATAGGTAATAGTCAGCTACCCTTGTCTTTCTCTGTCTGTAGGAAATCAATCATAACACATAAACATAATCTATATAAACTCACTTTAGAAAAGAAAAATATGATACAAACGTCAATACAACCACTCAGGATAACAATGAACTTCAAATTATAAAATGCAATCATAAATTTGAGATTAGGATTAACCAAATCAGGATTAACCAGTCCAAAAATAAATTTTCCAGACTCGCAGTGAGAAACGCACCATACTTAGAATTTTTTTAACCAACAGGGAGGGTATTTTTCATTAAGAGAAAGAGTTTGGCTTCTCTCTAACATCAAGGGAGCACCTTGCCTCCTCTCAAGTGCTTCAGCTAAATTGGTGAACTACTTGAGAGCGAGAGAGTGGTGCTTAGTTCAATGAAGCCCTGATTATCTTTACAGTCATCAGGAGGTGATTATATAGAGGGATAATGTAGTGTAAAATGAAGTGGTCCACCACTATAAAATAGAATAAGACTTTGCTGAACTTCACACTCAGGTGGTTGAGACGATCAGAGCCTTGAAGATAGAATTACAAATGTAAGCTACTAGAACAGACATTATTCCCTTACCTTGAGGAGGCTATTTACTCTATGTAATCCATTTTTATCTGCAATATTCTGAACGTTTCATCTTCGTGAACATATCCTAGGTCAGGGTTGAAGTAAATGGGGAAAAGGGAAGGAGGCAGAAGGACAGGGGTTCATTCAGTAGGTAAAACGTTACAGAGCATTCAGATACAGATGTATCATGTAGACCAAAAGTAGGGCATTATATAGGGAATAGATACCATTTCAGATGCAGCCTGTGTCATGCAGCACATTAACAAGTCAGGGTTGAGGGGTCAATAGGTCAGAGGTTAGAGGATAGTCCCACCCACCTGTGTGCTGTCTATGCAGCCGGCGTTGTTAGAGGCCCGTAGGCGGTACTGGTACTTCTGGAAGGGACGAATCCCACCCACATCGGTAAAGCTCATCTCGTCTCCATGGTAACACTCCTGTCCGTCACGCAGCACCACATAGTGGCTGATGAGCAGAACAGGAAACAGACCAATCAGAAGGTGGATACGTAACACCTGTGTAGCAATTGTAATCAAGTAAGCCAAACTTTATTTATATAGCATAATTATTTAGATAGTGAACCACTATGAGTGGTTATGTGAGGTGTGTGTTGAAGCAAAGCTTTACTATTTGGCTTGGTGGAGGCCTGCCAATGTAGTTGTGTGATGTCATCGCGGTCACCTAGGCAACTCCATCAGGGCATGGCCACTCCCCAGCGTGTGTCCTCATTTGTTCTCACCGTGGTGATGTTGCTGGAGCCACGCCCATAACAGTTCCAGGTTGATACTCTGTACTCATAGGTGGTGTAGGGCTCCAAGTCTGAGTCTAGGAATAATAGTTATAACCAGTTAATAAACGAGTACTATCAAGGTAATAAACAACTAATAAACCAAGTAACAAAAATCTGTGGTCAATAATACACTAACAAGAGAAAAAACATGACAAAAAAACTAGCAGTCTGAAACAGTCCAAATAGAAGATACAGCAACATGACGGTAAAATACAAGTTATGCTGTCTCATGGTGAGAAAAGCAAGTATACACTCAAGCACATAAACACGCACGCATATACAGTCGTAAAGTATTCCTTATGGGTACATCTTGACTGTGAACATATGTGAGATAGATCCTTTACTGGCCCACAGGAGAGCCTTATGGAAAGCAACCACACACATGTTCTACGTGTCTCTGTTAGCAGGAGTGGTGGCTATAAAGAGTAGAGTCCCAGGCCACCATTTCAGACAAGGCTCTGTTTAGAGCACTATACCCTGGACACTACTTGCAACACTGTGTGTGTGTGTGTGTGTGTGTGTGAGTGTGTGTGTGTGTGTGTGTGAGTGTGTGTGTGTGTGTGTGTGTGTGTGTGTGTGTGTGTGTGTGTGTGTGTGTGTGTGTGTGTGTGTGTGTGTGTGTGTGTGTGTGTGTGTGTGTGTGTGTGTGTGTGAGTGAGTGAGTGAGTGTATGTGTGTGTTTTTGCTCTCTGTAAAGCTCTCGTGTTTGTATTTATGTGAAACCCTGATGTTGGTGATTTTTAATAACTGCATTGAAGCTAACATGGCTCATTCTTTCCTTAAGTGTGTGTAGTTTAACCACGGTTAGTGGTAGGTGTCCTGTGTGTGAGATGTGTATGAGGTGTGTGCATGTGTTTCTGTGATATGTAAGCGTAGTGTTTGCAGTTTGAGTGTGTGTGTGCGTGTGTGGGGCATGAGAAACATCTGGTGGATGGCAGGGCTGCGACAGCTTTATGTTCCTCTGTCCAGATGGTGCCACAGCGTCGACTAGAATCACTCTCCTCTCCTCTGCCCCATGCCAACACACACACACGCACGCACACACACACACACACACACACACACACACACACACACACACACACATACACACACACACACACACACACACACACACACACACACACACACACACACACACACACACACACACACACACACACACACACACACACACACACACACACACACACACACACACACACACACACACACACACACACACACACACACACTCACACCCTCCACCCAACATACTACCATTAGTCTTGATTAAACAGACGTAACTAACCAAATAAATAACATGCAGAAAGAATGCAAACGTACACACACACACACACACACACACATACTCCCTCCGGCCTGATAAATAAGAGTGAGTGCTCAAGTGGTGTTTAAACGGCCATCCCAAAGTTTTAATGATACAGCGGCGCTCACATGCCCATGACACCACCAGAGTTACAACTTACAGCCATTAACACGCACTCAAGCAGCTGTTTCAGTGTGTTTGTGTTTGTTTGTGTGTGTGTGTGTGTGTGTGTGCGTATATGTGGGCATGTGTGTGTGTGTGTGTGTGTGTGTGTGTGTGTGTGTGTGTGTGTGTGTGTGTGTGTGTGTGAAATGTCGTGGGAAATGCATTGGTCTCCAATGCCACATGAATTTACAGAATCATTAATTTGTTGTCACGGCTACACCTTTGCGCAATCCTTGCTCAGTAAGGTTGTCTGTGATTGGTCAAGCCTTAAAGCTACTCTGATGATGTTTTCTAAATCACTCCTTAGGATGTTAATAAAGTTATACAGTATTTAATTGTAATACAGTCATATCTGTTGTAGCTGTATCGGTTGATCAATACAGTCATATCTGTTGTAGCTGTATCGGTTGGCCACTCAACTGGAGATCAGATCTTCTTAGGAGGAGCAAAGGGCTGGATTGGACACTGGGGCAGGATGTGTTGTTAGGGGAGTCAAATAAAATAAAATAAAATGTTATTTGCCACGTGCCGAATACAACAGGGGTAGACATTACAGTGAAATGCTTACTTACAAGCCCTTAACCAACAATGCAGTTTAAGAAAATTTAAAAAAAAGCAAATAATTAAAGAGCAGCAGTAAAATAAAATAACAGTAGGGAGGTTATATACAGGGGGTACCGGTACAGAGTCAATGTGCGGGGGCACCGGTTAGTCGAGGTAATTGAGGTAATATGTACATGTTGGTAGAGTTAAAATGACTATGCATAAATAATAAACAGAGTAGCAGCAGCGTAAAAGAGGGGGTTGGGGTGGGGTGGGGGGGTCAATGCAAATAGTCTGGGTAGCCATGATTAGTTGTTCAGGAGTCTTATGGCTTGAGGGTAGAAGCTGTTAAGAAGCCTTTTGGACCTAGACTTGGCGCTCTGGTACCGCTTGCCGTGCGGTAGCAGAGAGTACAGTCTATGACTAGGGTGTCTGGAGTCTTTGATAATTTTTAAGGCCTTCCTCTGACACCTCCTGGTAAACAGGTCCTGGATGGCAGGAAGCTTGGTCCCAATGATGTACTGGGCCGTACGCACTACCCTCTGTAGTGCCTTGCGGTTGGAGGCCGAGCAGTTGCCATATGAGGCAGTGATGCAACCAGTCAGGATGCTCTCGATGGTGCAGCTGTAGAACTTTTTGAGGATCTGAGGACCCATGCCAAATATTTTCAGTCTCCTGAGGGGGAATAGGCTTTGTCGTGCTCTCTTCATGACTGTCTTGGTGTGTTTGGACCATGATAGTTTGTTGGTGATGTAAACACCAAGGAACTTGAAGCGCTCAACCTGTTCCACTACAGCCCCGTCGATGAGAATGGGGGCGTGCTCAGTCCTCTTTTTTTTCATGTAGTCCACAATCATCTCCTTTGTCTTGATCACGTTGAGGGAGAGGTTGTTATCCTGGCACCACACGGCCGGGTCTCTGACCTCCTCCCTATAGGCTGTCTCATCATTGTCGGTGATCAGGCCTACCAATGTTGTGTCGTCGGCAAACTTAATGATGGTGTTGGTGTCGTGCCTGGCCATGCAGTCATGGGTGAACAGGGAGTACAGGAGGGGACTGAGCACGCACCCCTGAGGGGCCCTCATGTTGAGGATCAGCGTGGCAGTTGTGTTGCAGGCGGTATGCAAATTGGAGTGGGTCTAGGGTTTCTGGGATAATGGTGTTGATGTGAGCCATGACCAGCCTTTTAAAGCATTTATGGCTACAGACGTGAGTGCTACAGGTCGGTAGTCATTTAGGCAGGTTATCTTAGTGTTCTTTGGCACAGGGACTATGGTGGTCTGCTTGAAACATGTTGGTATTACAGACTCAGTCAGGGACATGTTGAAAATGTCAGTGAAGACACTTGCCAGTTGGTCAGCGCATGCACGGAGTTCACGTCCTGGTAATCCGTCTGGCCCTGCGGCCTTGTGAATGTTGACCTGCTTAAAAGTCTTACTCACATCGGCTACAGAGAGCTTGATCACATAGTCATCCGGAACAGCTGATGCTCTCATGCATGTTTCAATGTTGCTTGCCTCGAAGCGAGCATAGAAGTAATTTAGCTCGTCTGGTAGGCTTGTTTCACTGGGCAGCTCGCGGCTGTGCTTCCCTTTGTAGTCTGTAATAGTTTTCAAGCCCTGCCACATCCGACGAGCGTCAGAGCCAGTGTAGTACAATTCAATCTTAGTCCTGTATTGACTCTTTGCCTGTTTGATGGTTCGTCTGAGGACATAGCAGGATTTCTTATAAGCGTCCGGGTTAGAGTCCCGCTCCTTGAAAGCGGCAGCTCCACCCTTTAGCTCAGTGCGGATGTTGCCTGTAATCCATGGCTTCTGGTTGGGGTACGTATGTACGGTCACTGTGGGGACGACGTCATCGATGCACTTATTGATGAAGCCAGTGACTGATGTGGTGTACTCCTCAATGCTATCGGAAGAATCTCTGAACACATTCCAGTCTGTGCTAGCAAAACAGTCCTGTAGCTTAGCATCTGCATCATCTGACCACTTCCTTATTAACCGAGTCACTGGTGCTTCCTGCTTTAGTTTTTGCTTATAAGCAGGAATCAGGAGGATAGAGTTATGGTCAGATTTGCCAAATGGAGGGCGAAGGAGAGCTTTGTACGCGTCTCTGTGTGTGGAGTAAAGGTGGTCTAGAGTTATTTTTCCTCTGGTTGCACATTTAACATGCTGGTAGAAATGAGGTAGAATGGATTTATGTTTCCCTGCATTAAAGTCCCCGGCCACTAGGAGCGCTGCCTCTGGATGAGCATTTTCCTGTTTACTTATGGCCTTATACAGCTCATTGAGTGCAATCTTAGTGCCTGCATCGGTTTGAGGTGGTAAATAGACAGCTACGAAAAATATAGATGAAAACTCTCTTGGTAAATAGTGTGGGCTACAGTTTATCATGAGATACTCTACCTCAGGCGAGCAAAACCTCGAGTCTTCCTTAGTATTAGATTTTATGCACCAGCTGTTGTTTACAAATATACACAGACCGCCACCCCTTGTCTTACCGGAGTCAGCCGTTCTATCCTGCCGATGTAGCGTATATCCCGCCAGCTGTATGTTATCCATGTCATCACGACTCGGTGAAACACAAGATATTACAGTTTTGAATGTCCCGTTGGTAGGATAATCGTAATCTTATGTCGTCTAATTTATTTTCAAATGATTGAACATCGGCTAATAGGATTGATGGAAGAAGCAGTTTACTCGCTTGCCGTCGGATCCTTACAAGGCACCCCGACCTACGTCCACGATATCTCTGTCTCTTTCTCATGCGAATGACAGGGATTTGGGCCTTGGTGTCTGTAGGATATCCTTCGCGTCTGACTCGTTGAAGAAAAAATCTTCGTCCAATACGAGGTGAGTAATCGCTGTCCTGATATCCAGAAGCTATTTTTGGTCATAAGAGACAGTGGCAGAAACATTATGTACAGAATAAATTACAAATAACATGAAAAAACACACATAATTGTACAATTGGTTAGAGGGCTGTAAAACGGCAGCCATCTTCTTCGGCGCCATTGAGTGTTTGTGGTTAGGGGTGTGAATGAGGTCATGAGTGTGTGTGTAGTTTGCGGTGAGGTTTAAGGGAGTGGTTTGAGGTGTGTGTGTGTGGGTGTATGTGTGGTGAGGACCCAGATAAAGATGTAGAAAGAGGGGTTGAAGGAACAGGAGCCACCCCATTGGGCACACACTGGTTAAATCAACGTTGTTTCCACGTCATTTAAACGAAATTGGAATAGACGTTGAATTGATGTCTGTGTCCAGTGGGACAGTAGGCTGTAGAGACAGTAGACACCGGACACAGAATACTGGGAGAACACTGGGCCTGGAGGGGAGACAATACACACTGTTATAGATAGACACACACACATAGAGTTTTTTTGAAATGTTAGCAAATGTGTTAAAAATTAAAAACAGAAATACCTTATTTACATAAGTATTCTGACCCGTTGTTATGAGACTCAAAATTGAGATCAGGTGCATCCTGTTTCCATTGGTCATCCTTGAGATGTTTCTACAACTTGATTGGAGTCCACCTGTTGTAAATTAAATTGGTTGGACATGATTTGGAAAGGCACAAACCTGTCTATATAAGGTCCCACAGTTGACAGTGCATGTCAGAGCAGAAACCAACCCATGAGGTCGAAGGAATTGTCTGTAGAGCTCCGAGACAGGATTGTGTCGAGGCACAGATCTGGGGAGGGGTACCAAAACAATTCTGCAGCGTTGAAGGTCCCCAAGAACACAGTGGAGTACTTGAGGAAAACGTGCTCCAGAGCGCTTAGGACCTCAGACTGGGGCGAAGGTTCACCTTCCAACAGGACCATGACCCTAAGCACACAGCCAAGACAATGCAGGAGTGGCTTTGGGACAAGTCTCTGAATGTCCTTGAGTGGCCCAGCCAGAGCCTGGACTTGAATCCGATCGAACATCTCTGGAGAGACCTGAAAATAGCTGTGCAGCGACGCTCCCCATCTAACCTGACAGAGCTTGAGGGGATCTGCAGAGAAGAATGGGAGAAACTCCCCAAATACTGGTGTGCCAAGCTTGTAGCGTCACACCCAAGAAGACTCGAGACTGTAATCGCTGCCAAAGGTGTTTCAACAAAGTACTGAGTAAAGAGTCTGAATATTTATGTAAATGTGATATTTCAGTTTTTTCTTTGTAATACATTTGCAAACATTTCTAAAAACTTGTTTTTAATTTGTCATTATGGGGTATTGTGTGTAGATTAAAGAGGGAAGAAAACAATTTAATCAATTTTAGAATAAGGCTGTAACGTAATAAAATGTGGAAAAAGTAAAGGGGTCTGAATACTTTCCGAATGCACTGTATATTCCGATAGCCTTATTCAGGAAGCCATGTGTGTGAGTAGGGAGGCTGCTCCTTAATGACATCATTAGGAGATAATGACAGTTCCTCCCCAGTCTTCTCTTCTCTCTCTCTCTCCTCCCTCTCTCTCTCCTCCCTTTCTCTCTCTCACGCTGGGATAGGAAAACACTATCACGGCCTGGGAGCAACTGATAAATGGGCTATGGCCCAGGTCCCCAACTCCTGAGGAGTGTGTGTGTGTGTGTGTGTTCAGATATATAGGAAGACATTCAGACTTGCTGTAATCCCACATGGCAACGACAAAGTCCAATATATATACTTTAATCCATGATTACATTAATAACAATTGGGAATACACTTCCAAAAATCGGAACGCTAAGCTATTTCCAGGGAACAGGCAGATAGACATACAGTATGTACCCCCATAAACACACAACCTCCCCCCAACACAGAGCCATAGTTAGATGATATATGACCCTGCCCCTGAGTATCGTTACCTCCATCACTAGTCCAGGTGACACTTTGTCAGCATACACGTGTCTGTGGGGGTCGTAGCCGACCCCGTTACAGCACACCTCTTCCTGGTTGATGACCTCTGACCCACAGCACTGCAGACGCACCGTCCCATTCTCATCAGGGCGCATTCTGGGAGAACCGTCATGGCCGACGCAGCAGAGAGACGTGGTGGAGTTCACATATTCTTTCCCACAGCAGGGCAGACCTAGGGGAACACACATAATATAATATAATATGCCATTTAGCAGACTTACAGTCATGCGTGCATACATTTTTGTGTATAGGTGGTCCTGGGGATCGAACCCACTACCTTGGCGTTACAAGCGCCGTGCTCTACCAGCTGAGCTACAGAGGACCACACATGCAGGCGTACATTCTCCCGAGTAGCACGCACACACACACACACACACAGACACACACACACACACACACACACACACACACACACACACACACACACACATACACACACACACACACATATGGAACAGACACAAACAGCAAGATTCAGACTGAGACCAAGACCACCTTAACCAATTCAACAAAATAAGGTGATATCTCTCTAAACAGGTGTGTGTGTGTATCCTAGTGTATCTAAGTGCCTGTGACAATGGCCGTCTTCCCTGGGACTCCCTGGAGTGTGTTGTCATAACTGTGACACGTGTGTTGTGTGCGTCATGCGTGTAGTTTGCGTGTTGCTGAGCCGGCGTGCTGCCCCACGTTCATCAACATTACCCATTAGCCATCTCTCCTGCTCAACGACCTGTCAGCCAAGTCTCTCTTCCCCTCTTTCTCTCCTCTATCCCTCTCTCTGTTTTTGATTAATCTATCCTTTTTCTTCATCCATCCATCAATCAATCAAACTTTGTTTATATAGCACATTTCTTACAACAAATGCATTTCAAGGTGCTTAAGAAATAAAATAATAAAACACTTTTTAATTATAAAATCAAGACAGACATAATTTCTCTCTCTTATATATCTCTCTCTCCCTCTCTTCTAGCTCTCTCTCTCTCTAATGGCCGTGCTCCTAATGCAGTTTGACTGGACCAGCATGGCCCCACTGCCTGACATGATTACAGCGTAGCGAGCACACACACACGCACACGCACACGCACACACACACACACACACACACACGCACACGCACACACACAAAACCACTCACACAGGCACACACATCCCTCCATACAAGGTTAAATAAATTGATAAACAAACATTAAATGGGAGCTCCACCACCTTAGGATGGGTGACGACATTCAGTCAGAATTCAAAGGATATCATCTGTATGTGAACAACATTTAAGATGTGTTATGCTATAATATTGTTCCCCATTGCTGCTGCATGTAGAATGTTGGATGGGAGGGACACGCGAGTATCCTGAGCTGACATCCGTGACAGTGACATGTAATGTCTCTCTGCCATGACACCCTAACCTTGACTATCAAGGTTAAAATGTAAAAATGTATTTTATTCATCTGAAGATGTTCTAAAGGAGAGAAACAGAAAGCTTTCCATGCACTCTGGTCATTATCCGTCACTCTCAAGCATAACTAGTACTTTACTGAGTTAATGGCCTCTAGTCACAAAGCTTGAAGTGATTCTAACAGAACACAGAACCCTCTTTGTTCTAGAGCTTTGTATTGATTCTAACAGAACACAGAACCCTCTTTGTTCTAGAGCTTTGTATTGATTCTAACAGAACACAGAACCCTCTCTAGTTCTAAATCTATGTAGTGATTCTAAAGGCGATGTCACACAAAGCAATTTGGACGCAATTTATGTTGCTTGCAACAAAGCTGCATCTGTGTCACCCCCCAAAAAATTGCATTGCATTGCATCGCAAGAGATATAAATTAATCCTATTTCACGCAACTGACTTTGCAATGTCCAATCAGTGAGCAGAAAAAAGTTTACGACTCGTCATTTCGTTCCGTTCGGAACGCCGACCCAGTTGTCATGTCAACAAAGCTGTCAGTGCTGCTGTAAACATCGACAAAAGAGACATGCCAAATGGGAAATGTATAAAACATTCTAGACATCATGGCTAGTCATGGTTTATTTACATGGTCTCCCAGCAAACCAAAATTGTTTCTGTGAAAGTTCCCAGAACATTCGTTAGGTCGTGGCAAATGTTCTCATAAGACAATGGGAACATTGTGGGAACATGACAAGAGATAGGTTCCCAAAACACAAAAACTGTCACATTGTGCTGTCATTCAGATAATGTTTGTATCAGGGTGCACGACATTCCTATGATGTTGCAAGAATGTTGACGAACAGCCTTTCTGAGTTCTTTAAAGGTTCTCAGAACATTTAATTAGGTTGTGGGAACAGAGTGGGTACATTACAAGAGATAGGTTCCCAAAACAAAAAATATGCTCAGTTGTAATGACGTTCATACAAATGTTAAGCTACTGCAAGTTGCACAGGACATTAAAATCAAATCAAATCAATTTTGATTGGTCACATACACGTATTTAGCAGATGTTATTGCGGGTGTAATGAAATGCTTGTGCTTCTGGCTCCGACAGTGCAGTAATATCTAACAAGTGATATGTAACAATTTCACAACATATACCCAATACACATAAATCTAAGTATGGATTGAATTAAGAATATATACACTACCAGTCAAAAGTTAGACACGCCTACTCATTCAAGGGTTTTTCTTTATTTTTTACAATTTCTTACATTGTAGAATAATAGTGAAGACATCACAACTATGAAATAACACATATGGAATCATGTTGTGACCAAAAAAGTGTTAAACAAATCAAAACATATTTTATATTTGAGATTCTTCAAATAGCCACCCTTTGCCTTGATGACAGCTTTGCACACTTTTGGCATTCTCTCAACCAGCTTCATGAGGTAGTCACCTAGAATGCATTTCAATTAACAGGTGTGCCTTCTTAAAAGTTCATTTGTGGAATGGATTTCCTTCTTAATGCCTTTGAGCCAATCAGTTGTGTTGTGACAAGGTACGGGAGTATACAGAAGATAGCCCTATTTGGTAAAAGACCAAGTCCATATTATAGCAAGAACAGCTCAAATAAGCAAAGAGAAATGACAGTCCATCGTTACTTTAAGACATGAAGGTCAATCAATACGAACATTTCAAGAACTTTGAAAGTTTCTTCAAGTGCAGTCACAAACACCATCAAGCGCTATGATGAATCTGGCTCTCATGAGGACCGCCACAGGAAAGGAAGACCCAGAGTTACTCCTGCTGCAGAGGATAAGTTCATTAGAGTTACCAGCCTCAGAAATTGCAGCCCAAGTAAATGCTTCACAGAGTTCAAGTAACAGACACATCTCAACATAAACTGTTCAGAGGGGACTGTGGTCTTCAGGCCTTCATGGTTGAATTGCTGCAAAGAAACCACTACTAAAGGATACCAATAATAAGTAGAGACCTGCTTGGGCCAAGAAACACGAGCAATGGACATTAGACTGGTGGAAATGTGTCCATTGGTCTGGATTCCAAATTGGAGATTTTTGGTTAAAACCGCTGTGTCTTTGTGAGATGTGGTGTGGGTGAATGAATGATCTCCACATGTGTATTTACCACCGTAAAGCATGGAGGAGGAGGTTTTATGGTGTAGGGGTGCTTTGCTGGTGACTCTGTCTGTGATTTATTTAGAATTCAAGGCACACTTAACCAGCATGGCTACCACAGCATTCTGCAGCGATACGCCATTTTCCAACAGGACAATGACCCAACACACCTCCAGGCTGTGTAAGGGCAACTTTACCAAGAAGGAGAGTGATGGAGTGCTGCATCAGATGACCTGGCCTCCACAATCCTCCGATCTCAACCCAATTGAGATGGTTTGAGATGAGTCAGACTGCAGAGTGAAGGAAAAGCAGCCAACAAGTGCTCAGCATATGTGGGAACTCCTTGAAGACTGTTGGAAAAGCATTCCAGGTGAAGCTGGTTGAGAGAATGCCAAGTGTGTGCAAAGCTGGCAAAGGCAAATTGTGGCTATTTGAAGAATCTCAAATGTAAAATATATTTGTTTTAAGAAAATGTTGTTACTACCTGATTCCATATGTGTTATTTAATAGTTTTGATGTCTTCACTTTATTCTACAATGTAAAAAAATAGTAAAAATAAAGAAAAACCCTTGAATGAGTAGGTGTGTCCAAACGTTTGACTGGTACTGTACATATATGAACGACCAATGTCCATATATATGTTGTAAGAATGTTGATAGAACACCTGGTCTAAGTTCTTTAAAGGATCCCAGAACATTTCATACACAGCATATGAAGATGTGAGAACATTTGAATAACTCAGAAATTGTGTTTTGTGTCCTGATTGACTATATTAGACAAAAAAACGCAAGGTGACAGCCAATGTTCCTTCAAAAAAAATTCGGCACTGAGCAAATTTCAGGTCTGCTGAGCACAAACTTGAACATTGTCAAAATTCTGTGCAACTTCCGGCGCGTGTTTACTGTGAACACTGAGGTTGTATCCACTTTAAGTTACAGTTTTAACAGTGGCCAAGTAGCCTACCGCGGCTACAGTGGGGAAAAAAAGTATTTAGTCAGCCACCAATTGTGCAAGTTCTCCCACTTAAAAAGATGAGAGAGGCCTGTCATTTTCATCATAGGTACACGTCAACTATGACAGACAAAATGAGAAAAAAAAATCCAGAAAATCACATTGTAGGATTTTTAATAAATTTATTTGCAAATTATGGTGGAAAATAAGTATTTGGTCAATAACAAAAGTTTCTCAATACTTTGTTATATACCCTTTGTTGGCAATGACACAGGTCAAACGTTTTCTGTAAGTCTTCACAAGGTTTTCACACACTGTTGCTGGTATTTTGGCCCATTCCTCCATGCAGATCTCCTCTAGAGCAGTGATGTTTTGGGGCTGTCGCTGGGCAACATGGACTTTCAACTCCCTCCAAAGATTTTCTATGGGGTTGAGATCTGGAGACTGGCTAGGCCACTCCAGGACCTTGAAATGCTTCTTACGAAGCCACTCCTTCGTTGCCCGGGCGGTGTGTTTGGGATCATTGTCATGCTGAAAGACCCAGCCACGTTTCATCTTCAATGCCCTTGCTGATGGAAGGAGGTTTTCACTCAATATCTCATGGCCCCATTCATTCTTTCCTTTACACGGATCAGTCGTCCTGGTCCCTTTGCAGAAAAACAGCCCCAAAGCATGATGTTTCCACCCCCATGATTCACAGTAGGTATGGTGTTCTTTGGATGCAACTCAGCATTCTTTGTCCTCCAAACACGACGAGTTGAGTTTTTACCAAAAAGTTATATTTTGGTTTCATCTGACCATATGACATTCTCCCAATCCTCTTCTGGATCATCCAAATGCACTCTAGCAAACTTCAGACGGGCCTGGACATGTACTGGCTTAAGCAGGGGGACACGTCTGCACTGCAGGATTTGAGTCCCTGGCGGCTTAGTGTGTTACTGATGGTAGGCTTTGTTACTTTGGTCCCAGTTCTCTGCAGGTCATTCACTAGGTCCCCCCGTGTGGTTCTGGGATTTTTGCTCACCGTTCTTGTGATCATTTTGACCCCACGGGGTGAGATCTTGCGTGGAGCCCCAGATCGAGGGAGATTATCAGTGGTCTTGTATGTCTTCCATTTCCTAATAATTGCTCCCACAGTTGATTTCTTCAAACCAAGCTGCTTACCTATTGCAGATTCAGTCTTCCCAGCCTGGTGCAGGTCTACAATTTTGTTTCTGGTGTCCTTTGACAGCTCTTTGGTCTTGGCCATAGTGGAGTTTGGAGTGTGACTGTTTGAGGTTGTGGACAGGTGTCTTTTATACTGATAACAAGTTCAAACAGGTGCCATTAATACAGGTAACGAGTGGAGGACAGAGGAGCCTCTTAAAGAAGAAGTTACAGGTCTGTGAGAGCCAGAAATCTTGCTTGTTTGTAGGTGACCAAATACTTATTTTCCACCATAATTTGCAAATAAATTCATAAAAAATCCTACAATGTGATTTTCTGGATTTTATTCTTCTAAATTTGTCTGTCATAGTTGACGTGTACCTATGATGAAAATTACAGGCCTCTCTCATCTTTTTAAGTGGGAGAACTTGCACAATTGGTGGCTGACTAAATACTTTTTTTCCCCACTGTATTTGATCATAATGTAGGCCTACCAGAGTGGCCTATCATCAAAAACAATGGAGAAAAATGCATCTCATAACATTTTAACATGAAAATAGCTGTTCTATCATTCATCCTACAGTAGCAGCAAATGTGTGGTGTTAAATGTAGGCCTTCATTCCATGAGACCTTTGAAAAAAACATGCAGGGCTTGACATTAACATGTTCATCCACTTGTCCTTTAGACAAGGAGGTGACTGAAAATGTTGTTTGATGTAGGAAACCACTTTAAAAATAAATAATCATTATTATTCCCATACCATTATTACAGAGAATCAGACAAATTATGCTACCCTCTGCCTATTGGCTACTTAGCTTATTCAGTATGGATGACGGATCACTCTCCTGAGTGGCGCAGTGGTCTAAGGCACTGCATCGCAGTGCTAACTGTGCCACTAGATCCTGGTTCGAATCCAGGCTCTGTCGCAGCCGGCCGTGACCGGGAGACTCATGGGCGGCGCACAATTGGCCCAGCGTCGTCCAGGGTAGGGGAGGGAATGGCCGGCAGGGATGTAGCTCAGTTGATAGAGCATGGCGTTTGCAACACCAGGGTTGTGGGTTCGATTCCCACGGGGGGCCAGTATAAAAAAAAATGTGTATTCACTAACTGTAAGTTGCT
This sequence comes from Coregonus lavaretus, assembly GCF_964263955.1. NCBI lineage: Eukaryota > Metazoa > Chordata > Actinopteri > Salmoniformes > Salmonidae > Coregonus > Coregonus lavaretus. The sequence goes on along the minus strand of NW_028161657.1, from coordinate 79,468 downwards.
CTGGATAAGAGCGTCTGCTAAATGACTGAAATGTAAATGTAAAATGGATCACTACCTCAAGCTGAACCTTGGCAAGACGGAGCTACTCTACCTCCCGGGGAAGGACTGCCCGTTCCATGATCTCGCCATCACGGTTGACAACTCCGTTGTGTCCTCCTCCCAGAGTGCGAAGAGCCTTGGCGTGACCCTGGACAACACCCTGTCGTTCTCCGCTAACATCAAGGCGGTGACCCGATCCTGTAGGTTCATGCTCTACAACATTCGGAGAGTACAACCCTGCCTTACACAGGAAGCGGCAGAGGTCCTAATCCAGGCACTTGTCATCTCCCGTCTGGATTACTGCAACTCGCTGTTGGCTGGGCTCCCTGCCTGTGCCATTAAACCCCTACAACTCATCCAGAATGCCGCAGCCCGTCTGGTGTTCAACCAAGTTCTCTCACGTCACCCCGCTCCTCCGCACACTACACTGGCTTCCAGTTGAAGCTCGCATCTGCTACAAGACCATGGTGCTTGCCTACGGAGCTGTGAGGGGAACGGCACCTCTGTACCTTCAGGCTCTGATCAGTCCCTACACCCAAACGAGGGCATTGCGTTCATCCACCTCTGGACTGCTGGCTCCCCTACCTCTGCTGAAGCACAGTTCCCGCTCAGCCCAGTCAAAACTGTTCGCTGCTCTGGCACCCCAATGGTGGAACAAGCTCCCTCATGACGCCAGGACAGCGGAGTCACTCACCACCTTCCGGAGACATTTGAAACCCCACCTCTTTAAGGAACACCTGGGATAGGATAAAGTAATCATTCTAACCCCCCCCTTACCCCCCCCCCCCCCCCCCATTTTTTTTTTTTAAATAACGTATTTTTTTTTTAATATACAAAAAAAAACATTAATAATTGTAAAGTGGTTATCCCACTGGCTATAAGGTGAATGCACCAATTTGTAAGTCGCTCTGGATAAGAGCGTCTGCTAAATGACGTAAATGTAAATGTTAAACAACACAATGTAACTCCAAGTCAATCACACTTCTGTGAAATCAAACTGTCCACTTGGGAAGCAACACTGATTGACAATAAATGTCACATGCTGTTGTGCAAATGGAATAGACAACAGGTGGAAATTATAGGCAATTAGCAAGACACCCCGAATAAAGGACTGGTTTTGCAGGTGGTGACCACAGACCACTTCTCAGTTCCTATGCTTCCTGGCTGATGTTTTGGTCACTTTTGAATGCTGGCGGTGCTTTCACTCTAGTGGTAGTATGAGACGGAGTCTACAACCCACACAAGTGGCTCAGGTAGTGCAGCTCATCCAGGATGGCACATCAATGCCAAGAAGGTTTGCTGTGTCTGTCAGCGTAGTGTCCAGAGCATGGAGGCGCTACCAGGAGACAGGCCAGTACATCAGGAGACGTGGAGGAGGCCGTAGGAGGGCAACAACCCAGCAGCAGGACCGCTACCTCCGCCTTTGTGCAAGGAGGAGCAGGAGGAGCACTGCCAGAGCCCTGCAAAATGACCTCCAGCAGGCCACAAATGTGCATGTGTCTGCTCAAACGGTCAGAAACAGACTCCATGAGGGTGGTATGAGGCTTACAGCCCAACACCGTGCAGGACGTTTGGCATTTGCCAGAGAACACCAAGATTGGCAAATTCGCCACTGGCGCCCTGTGCTCTTCACAGATGAAAGCAGGTTCACACTGAGCACATGTGACAGACGTGACAGAGTCTGGAGACGCCGTGGAGAACGTTCTGCTGCCTGCAACATCCTCCAGAATGACCGGTTTGGAGGTGGGTCAGTCATGGTGTGGGGTGGCATTTCTTTGGGGGGCCGCACAGCCCTCCATGTGCTCGCCAGAGGTAGCCTGACTGCCATTAGGTACCGAGATGAGATCCTCAGACCCCTTGTGAGACCATATGCTGGTGCGGTTGGCCCTGGGTTCCTCCTAATGCAAGACAATGCTAGACCTCATGTGGCTGAAGTGTGTCAGCAGTTCCTGCAAGAGGAAGGCATTGATGCTATGGACTGGCCCGCCCGTTCCCCAGACCTGAATCCAATTGAGCACATCTGGGACATCATGTCTCGCTCCATCCACCAACGCCACGTTGCACCACAGACTGTCCAGGAGTTGGCGGATGCTTTAGTCCAGGTCTGGGAGGAGATCCCTCAGGAGACCATCCGCCACCTCATCAGGAGCATGCCCAGGCGTTGTAGGGAGGTCATACAGGCACGTGGAGGCCACACACACTACTGAGCCTCATTTTGACTTGTTTTAAGGACATTATATCAAAGTTTTCCACTTTAATTTTGAGGGTGACTCCAAATCCAGACCTCCATGGGTTGATACATTTGATTTCCATTCATAATTTTTGTGTGATTCTGTTGTCAGCACATTCAACTATGTAAAGAAAAAAGTATTTAATAAGATTATTTCATTCATTCAGATCTAGGATGTGTTATTTTAGTGTTCCCTTAATTTTTTTGAGCAGTGTACAACACTGCCCCTTCAAGACATAAAAAAAAGCTCTTTACCTGACTGGCTTTTCAAAGATGGATAGAAATGCACACATTTTGTGCTCTAGTAGGAAGCAACCACTCCCCCATTGTTGACTAGAAATGAGCTATTACTGTGTTAATAACTCATTAACTAGCAAAGAATATGAACAAATGTGCACATGCAGCTCTCGCTTTGATCTCAAAACAAGCGCATCTACTTGTGACTGTAAGTGGTGTAAACACAGTCCAGTTCAAAGTGAATCTAGGTTTAGATATACTCTACTAAAAAAGAGAATGTCTTTATTTCATTCAGATTAATAAATCCAGTTAAAAATGTACAAAATAACAGTAAAAATTAAAACATTGTTTAAAAATTTATGTTCAACGTTTTAAAAAACGCACCCGATATAATGCATACACCCGGTGCCAAGTGGTGGAATAAGGAACTGCTTGTCAAGCGTAGAATGGGTAAAATATATGTTGAAAATGTGTGAAATTGTGAGAGTAATAATCAAATCGTTTTCTGATTTCAGCGTATTTCCATTGTGAATTCATGCGACATATCTTGACAGGCCTGCTATATCATATAATTTGACCACATCATTGAATTTGTTATGATAATAATCCATATAAAGTACAGTATTTTCTTTTTATTAGAGGCATGTGTGAAAGTGAAACCACTGTTGAAATACTATAAAAGACTGAGATAATGGGAAATCCAATGAGAGATGGCTGATCTTGCTCTACTAGAAGATTTGGCACACGCTGCATTTCGCAGAGAGCGCATTTTTAGAGACAGGTGGGACTTTTTTTGCAGAAAGTACAGATTGGCTCATCAGATATCGTTTACCAAAACCACTTTTATAGGATTTTGGGGAGGATTTGATTTCCATACAATTTCCATACACCATCGCACAACAGGTTGAAGTAAAGAGGGGTTTCTTTGCCATGATGCCATCAATGGGTTCCCAAATACGAACGGAGCAGTAGACGGTACCCACATCGCCATAAAATAACCATCCCAAAATGATTTCAACTATGTGAACAAAAAAGGTTTCCACTCTTAATGTGCAGGTTATGTGATGTGCAAAAGACGCTGCTGAACGTGGTGGCGAGGTGGCCAGTTGGAACGCACGGCTCGTTCATTCTGCAGAACAGTCATGTTGGCCTATATAGCTACAGGAGGGAGCTGTTGAGGATGTATGGCTTATTGGTGAGTGCTGCCTTCTCATTTGAAGTATATTTGCCATTGCTAAAGCTACTTGAATTGTCCTAATGGTCCTCTCTTTGTAGCTAAGTTTTTATTTTTACTGGTCAAGCCACAACTGAGTGAGCCAAATAAAACATGTTGGTTGTACTCAATCTCTGACACTAGCACCTCTATTTCAGTCTTGAAAAAGTTTTTTTTTCTTAGCTTTTTCGGTTGCGTCGTTGTATTTCATGGTACAGTTTGTATATTCCCCACGTGCTTTAAAGGGATGATTTTGACCATATATGGTTAATTAGGTTTCGAAATGCAAATAGCAAAGGTCGTGCACAAGCATTGAGGCTGAGAACAATTGGTATTTATCAATGGTTATCTCCTACCGGTGTGCGTATGATTGTTTGATAAATCACAGTTTTTCTATGCGTACGAACATTCTAAATTCCATTTGTAAGTAGTATTTTAGAATAGTTTCTATGCAATATTGATTAATGAGGCCCCTGGCTTGGGAACCAAACATTGCAGGTTCAAACCCCACATGTGCAGATTGTCAACATATAAAGTATATAAAAAAGGTTGTGTTTGTATAATTAAATCCTGTTCAAATGTCCTATAAATTAAATGAAAATGCCATTTGTGTCTATATCACCTACAATACAGTCCTCAAATGAGAATTGCCATGAACCTCTACGGGATCGGTGTCACGTATACAGGACGGTTGAGCTAACGTGCGCTAATGTGATTAGCATGACTGTTGTAAGTAACAGCAAACTTTCCAGGACATAGACATGTCTTATATGGGCAGAAAGCTTAAATTCTTGTTAATCTAACCACACTCTCCAATTTACAGTAGCTATTACAGTGAGAAAAAATAAACATACTATTGTTTGAGGAGAGTGCACAACAACAAAACACTTTTCACGGCAACTGGTTTGATACTCTGAAGGTAAATAATGTACTTACATTCAGTAATCTTGCTCTGATTTGTCATCCTGAAGGTCCCAGAGATAAAATGTAGGATAGTTTTGTTTGATAAAATCAATTTTTATATTCAAATGTAGGAACTGGGTTCTACAGTTTGAACCCTTGCTGTCTCTGACGCCACACCCACACCGCCCGGCCATCTGGATGTGTGAAAGCTAGTGTATAAGCTAATGATCCATCATGTATGACATTTGTGGGAGTGTGTAAACGTACATTTTTGTATTACCATATCATTTTTGTATGTTCTCTATAGTTATGTACTTGAAAATGTATCAATTGACCAATTCTGCACATTTTGGCAGACTTGATACAAAATAGTCCAGTATTGTAATGCTTCACTGGATCAATCTGAAACTTTGCACGCACAGTGCTGTCATCTAGTGGCCAAAATCTAAATCGCGCCTAAACTGCAATATTATATTGTGGCCTTTCTCTTGTATTTCAAAGATGAAATTATTATATTTTACCAGATCATTGTGTTATATTCTCCTACATTAATTTCACATTTCCACAAACTTCAAAGTGTTTCCTTTCAAATGGTATCAAGAATATGCATATCCTTGCTTCAGGTCCTGAGCTACAGGCAGTTAAATTTGGGTATGTCATTTTAGGAGAAAATTGACAAAAAGTGTCAGATCCTTATGAGGTTAAATCAGGAGAGAAACATAATGGGGATGTATTCCAATCTACTTTTTTATGCTTTAAGGAGTTACAATTTTGCATGCTGAGAATGTTGTGGTAATATTAGGTCAAACTTACATAGAACATATTCTAAATGTTCTTGAAATGTTCTGAAGACCTACAAGACAAGGTAAAATGTATATTGCATGAACATCAATGGAATATTATGTTAAACCTAAAACAAATATGCTATGAATGTCATATAAACTGACTTATTTGGAAATTGTGGAACATTTGCAACATTGCAAGAATATTCTTGCAACATCCCAGACAAATCCCATCATTTAATAAAAAGTTTTATGAACTTTTAAAGAATATACAAATATGTTCTGGGAATGTTCTTGCAACATCAGGCAAATGTTTTTTGCAACCTAATAGAAACATTGTAATAATCAGCACAACTGCACAGTTTTTGTGTTTAGGGAACGTATCTTTTGTCATGTCCCCACAATGTTACCACAACCTAAAGAAATGTGTTAGGAACTTTTAAAGAACATAAAAAATGTGTTCTGGGAACATTCTTGTAACATCAGGTTAATGTTTTTTGCACCCTAAAATAAACATTGTATAATCATCTGCACAACTGGACATTTTTTGTGTTTTGGAAACATATATTTTGTGCTGTGTCCCCACATTATTCCCACCCGACTGTCCCCACAACCTAATGACACATTCTGGGAACCTTTAAAGAACAGACAAAATGTGTTCTGGGAACGTTCTTGCAACGTCATGTGAATATTTTACACAAACATTGTATAATCATCAGGAAGAATGGACAGTTTTTTTGTTATGAGAACATTTGCCGCAACCTAACGATTGTTCTGGGAACTTTCACAGAACCAATTTTGGTTTAATCAAAAATATTATTTGAATGTTTTGGGGATGTTATCATCCTAATGTTAGATAAAACCCTAACTAGAACTTAATTGGAATATTAGCTAATATACTGGGAATGTTCACGGTTTGTTGGGCGGGCAGTCAATAAATGTAATTTTTGGCTCACTAGCTAAATTGTACAGCCAGCATTTTGTCTATGTCATTTATGAAACCATAATGTGATATATGACAGGATTGGATGTTGCATGCAATTTCAATTACGTTTGAATTGCTTCGTGTATCAGCAAAATTGCTTGAGATGATGTCACTTGCAACTGAAAGAGAAATTGCATCTAAATTGCTTTGTGTGACACAGGCTTAACAGAACAAAGAAACTTCTCTAGATATATATAGTGACTGTAACAGAACACAGAACCCCATCTCTTCCAGTTCTAGATCGCTGAAGTGACTGTAACAGTCTGTGAGTCCTGTGTTATTTCCTATAGTTCCAGATCTATATGGTAGTGACTGTAACAGTGTGTGAGTGGTGCGTTCTCTCCGTGGATAAACCACCACTACTTTAATTACACGGCTACCTTGTTCCACGGTGATAAATGGCTAATTGCTTAATACTTTAATCAGTGTTCCTTCTTTGCGTAGATAAACTGTGACAGAGCCATTAATCCACATGCTCTTTTCACTCAGCCGCCAAACGGCTGGCTGCGGCAGATTCTCCCGTGCTGCCGCGTGCAGACTCCGTGGCTCCAATGAGCGATGCTGCATCCATCACGGGCCACGGTGACATAAAGATGTCTGACGCTTGCTAACTCACTTAGGGACGGCAGCTGTTGCTGAGCCGGGCTCGGTGGCGATTCCCAGGGCGCATCACTTCAGCTTCAATGACTTGCAAATAAACAGCTCAACAGTTTTCCAAAATAGCTTTCTCCTCTCTCCTCCCCAGAAGTAGCATCCCTCACACCCACCCCACCCCCACCCCCACACACACACCCACACACACAAACTCACACACACACGTACACACACACACACACACACACACACACACACACACACACACACACACACACACACACACACACACACACACACACACACACACACACACACACACACACACACACACACACACACACACACACACACACACACACACACACACACACACACACACATCCCTGCCCTATCTTCCCTTTCACTTCCTTTCTGGATGCCCTCTGATATTTACAGGGTGTTTTTTTTATCTTCCCCACCTCCCTTCCTTTCTCTCTTCCCACCCTCCTCAGGGAAATGTGAACTTTGACACTGTGACCTGGTGCTTACAGTGACCGTTCAATTCCCTCCCTCCCTCCCTCCCTCCCTCCCTCCCTCCCTCCCTCCCTCCATCGAGTGAGTAAAGAGATAGGGAGGGAGGGAGGGAGGGAGGGAGGGAGGGAGGGAGGGAGGGAGGGAGGGAGGGAGGGAGGGAGGGAGGGAGGGAGGGAGGGAGTAGGCACTCTAGTCTGATATATCCTCTAAAGCTAAAATTCCGTTCTTTTCATATCAGTCTTTCAACAGAAACACAATCCCTCTGTATTAGCATAGACACACACACTTACACACACTTACACACACCTACACACACTTACACACACACACACACACACACACATACACACACACACTGCACAGTACAGCGCTGTAGCTAATCTTCAGATTGATGATGGATTTGCATACATTCATTAGAGCGCAGGGGACTCGTGCTGACAGAAGGTGCTTAGGCAGTGTGAATTAAGGTTCATTCACTTAATGAGAAGTAAATATTTAGCCTGCAATGAACAACTGATAAAAATGTGTGTCGTGGATTACGCCAGCCTTTCGGCTACTAAACCCCAACTTAAAACAAACAAAACACTTTTAAATACCTGAATATAGTATCCTCCCTTTAACTTCATACACATGCATACACATCCACATGTCCAGACACACTGAACACACACACCAAACACACACACATTTTCAAAGTCACAGACACGGCAGGGAACAAGCACTCTATACGTATCAAATAACAGAGACTTTCACTATTATATTTATATTCCTGTGCACTCTGCATTACTGAGGGGACTGGGGGCATCCGGCACACACACATCACCCCATCCCCCCCCCCCCCCCACACACACGCACACACGCACATACACACACACACACACACACACACACACACACACACACCAAATCCTACGCCACCCAACCCCACACACACCGCCTTCCTGTGAGGTTGCACTGTGCGTTGTGATAAAATCACATTGCATTGACTTTCTCACACCGTGTGTGTGTATGTGTGTGTGTTTGCGCGTGCGTGCATGTTTGTGTGTGTGTGGTAGGACAGGACAGAACAGAAAGACTCGGCATCCCCCAGAGACACACAAAGCAGACAGCTCTCCATGTGCTTATACCTCTCCGATAGAGCGAGGGATGGAGACATGAAGGGGAAAGAGGGATGGAGAGATGGAGGGAGAGAGGGATGGAGACAGAGCGTGAAAGAGAGAGAGAGGTAGCAGGTAAAGCAAAGGTAAAAAGAGCCTGAACATGAGACTGTATTGATTGCCCCTCACAGCTGTGTGTGTGTGTGTGTGTATGTGTGTGTGTGTGTGTATGTGTGTGTGTGTGTGTGTTGGTGTGTGTGCACTATAATATGTTTGAAGATCTTCACTCAAAGACCTCCCACGAACAGTCCAGGGTAAGCCCATCAATGGGTCCAAACCTGTGCCAAGCCAACACTTGAAAACCATCTGCTAAAGGGTGTGTGTGTTTGTGCTTGTTAGAGTGATTGTTTGCTTAAGAGTGGGTTGGTAATCTATTTCCTTGCCTTGGCTTCAGTTCCAGTGATTTCCTTACTTTCCCCAGTACTTTGTGATTAGTGTTTGATTGAATCCACAGCCCAACTCTAACCCTGGGTCTCCAACACAGCGGCTAACAGCTAGTGGCTAGCAGCTAGGTGCTAATGTAATGGCTGGAGGATGTTGTGGGCCATTAAGGTAACTCAATAGAAAAGACATCATCATAAACACATTAAAAGGAAACGTCTTCATCTGTTCAGCCTCCACTCCGTCTTCTAAAACACCCCAGACGGATGAAATGCACTTGTATCTGTCTGTCTATATGTCTGGTTGTCTGTCTGGAATGGACTCCTGTCTGTCTGCCTGCCTGCCTGTCTGTGTGCCAGTCAATTGGTTCTCAGTGCTGAGGAGAGAGTTTTGGCAGAACAATGTGAAGACATACGAGCGATGATCAAGCATGGCGCCACACACACACAGACACACACACAAGCCCAAATAAATAAAAAAAACACACACGCTCGCTAGCTCGCATGCACGCACACACCCAGCCTCATCTCGTCGGGCTCAGGCTCAGCTCTTAACTACAGGAATAATTTCCTTCAGCAAATGGTCATAGTGTCCTTGAAAAGCATGTTTGATTAATACATTTTTTTCTCTCTCTCGTATTTCTTTTAGCATCATCACAGCCGTTTCCATCACCCGGGCTGATGATGGCACCGCGTTAAGATAACACCCCCGGACCGAAAGGCTTTTAACACTTAAACAGTGAAAAAGGATATTCAGATTTGCCCTTCAACATTTGGGCTGGTGCACATACTGCACAGGCGGAGGGGGAAGAGTTAGAGGAGCGCACACACAGAGAGGTAGCGGCTTAAGGAAGGGTGAGGAGGGGGAAGCGGTAAAGAGACGCACACAGCAAGGCAGTGACTTAGAAGGGGTTAGGAGCGACGGGAGGCCAAATGGCCGAGAGTCCACTAAACCATCTTCATCCTACAACAAACTAAACAAACTACAGTAAATTGACACGCTCATGAGAGGAGGCTGATATTTTACATTTACATTTTAGTCATTTAGCAGACGCTCTTATCCAGAGCGACTTACAGTTAGTGAGTGCATACATTTTTCATACTGGTATGGTATTAGTCTGAAAACACTGTCGACGAAAACACTAGCATTTGTTTGCTGTCTGTCTCCCCTGAATTCCCTGACACTCCAATATGATGTTAATGTAGAATAAAGTACAACATAAACTGCAGATTAAACCAAATCTTCCACATCCTCAAACACACACACTAACTAAAGGACAGGCTGGCTGGAGGGGGTTATATTATATTTATTACAGCATTATTGTAGTCTTATAATCACTAAACGTCTGTTTACTGTCCTTCCCTTGACTCTGCAACCTGCGGTTTGAGTAAATCTACATTTTAAATGTAAGATAAATTAAGTATTTAACAGGGATCAGTCATAAAGTTGAGGGTTTGTTGGATGTTTGCTGTCTTTGGTCTGACTGTCAAACCAGAGCGGTCTAGATAGAAAGTTCTGATCTGGTGTGTGTGAATGATAGTTTTGAATATGACCATACAGTCAGTCCAGGTCATATAGTCCCACTACCCTACTCTCATACTGATCTAGTATGGATTATATTTACCACACCATGCTTGTTTCCATGTTGTTTTTGTATTGCTGTGTTTTGGCCTCTTGGCCAGGGTTATTGAGAACTGGTTCTCAACTAACTTGACATGGTTAAATAAAGGTTAACTAATTGAAATCTATGGCTGATGTGGTTGTTTATACCACATTACCTTGAACAGGTTCAACTGATCACATTTTGTTTTCCTGTTTTATTCTATTTCACCTGTTTAATTTCCTTTCCCCCCAGCTCAAATTCAATAGCCCTGCCCCGAGGATACACACATTTGTGTGTGTGTGTGAGCCGGCAGACGGCCTGTCTCCCAGCATTGCTGTTCCCCCGTGGAGTGTGTGTATGGTTCTTGACAGAGCAGAGTGTAATGTGTGATAGATCGCACTTCAGGGACCCAATAATCACATCACCCTCTATCGCCTATCAGCTGGCCACCGCAGGACACCCTTCAAATGGACACAGGGAGCCCTCACACTCCCTTCCTCTCTCTCCCTCTTCCTCTTGCTTCCTCTCTTTATCTCTTTCTTTAACTCTTTCTTTCCACACTCTTAAAATGTTTCCATCTTCGTTTCTTTCTTTCTTTCTTTCTTTCTTTCTTTCTTTCTTTCTTTCTTTCTTTCTTTCTTTCTTTCTTTCTTTCTTTCTTTCTTTCTTTCTTTCTTTCTTTCTTTCTGCTCATTTGGATTTGAATACTGCCTTTATCATCTCTCACTTTAACATTTTGAGATACTTAATCTATTCTCTTCCACAGTCACCCTAAACAAACAAAACAAGTGAGAGTAAAACTCCCAACAGTAAAAGAGGCTAACTGAACACTAACATCTCAGCAGCCATGTCCTGCAGAGGACGAATCCTTCAGAGTGTCGTTGAAAGTGTTGTTGCCAAGGTTAAGTAGCCCATCCTGTAATAGGTGTTGCTGTGTGTGTGTGTGTGTGTGTGTGTGTGTGTGTGTGTGTGTGTGTGTGTGTGTGTGTGTGTGTGTGTGTGTGTGTGTGTGTGTGTGTGTGTGTATGCGCGCGCGTGTATGTGTTTGGCGGGGAGAAGCAGACGCTCAGGTCGGGGCTGGAGCGGCGGCCCCGGGCCCACCGACAGTGCAGGCACCCGGCAAATGGCCTTTAGCATCGCTAACTGAGGTAGCCCAACTATCCATCATACCATATGTTCTCACTGGGAGAGCTAACGCTAATGAGAGATGAGAGGAGAGGGGGAAGAGGGAGGGAGGAGAGGCGGTGAAAGAAGAGGAGGAGAAGGAAGAGAACAGGGAGGAGAAGAGGTAGAGGAGGAAGATGAGGAAGAGGAGGAGGGGAGCATTGTGCTCACACCAGGAAGACAACGCTAATGAAAGACGAAAGGAGGAAGGAGGAAGAGAAGGAGGAGAGGGAGAGAGGGAGTAAGAGAGTATTAATGTAAGATATTGCAATATATGACTCAGGAATTGATCGCAAAATATTTCTACACTACTGAAAATTCTGACACTTCGACAGAGAAATTGGCAATCAGAGCATTCCATTGGAGATTTAGTAAAATGGTTTCCTTATGGTTTAACTTAGCACCCATGTTATCTAGTTCAGAAAGCCCTTGTGTACTCTTGAGTACTTGATGGTACAGTACAATATAAAGAGAATCTGTGAGGGCAGAGACTAATGATGCTATACAACACATCCTTATGGGGTCGTTGTTTATATGTTGTGTGATAAATAGTGTGTAGTGTCCAAGTCTGGCAGTGTGTGCTCTTTGACTCCCGCAGTGTGTACCCTGCTGTGTGTGTGTGCATGTGTGTGTGTGTGTGTGTGTGTGTTTCCTGCAGAGTGCTTGGCAGTGCCCTTGCTGGTGCCATCCCTCGCCCACTCTATCATCTGCAGCGACAAAGATGTCCCCCCCATACACACACACAAACACCCCTGCCCATCTGTGCCTGGAGGCCTGCGCGCAGAGACACCACGGGGGAGAGACGACCCCAAAACGGAGCAAGTCCCTCTCTTCCACCACTTCTTTCTCTACCTCTCCTCCCCTCTCCTCCATCTCTCCCCAGTGACATTCTAAAGTCACTGAGGACCCAGGCTAAACTTTTTTTTGGGAAGAGTAACGTGGATGTGGGTAGGACAGACATTTGTTGTGTGTATGTTATACACTGAAAACAAATATAAACGCAACATTCAACAATTCAAATATTGAAATGAGTTAAAGTTCATACATTATAAGGAAGTCAGTCAATCATTAGGCCCTAATCTATGAGTTTCACATAACTGGGAATACAGATATGCATCTAATGGACACAGATACTTTTTAAAAAAAGGTAGGGGCATGGATCAGAAAACCTGATCAGAAATACTTTTAGAAAAAAGGTAGGGGCATGGATCAGCTGCCCCCCTGACTCGGAGTAGGGCACCCCCGTACAGCAGGTGTCACCCACCCCTACCGACACATGCCCCTGTCCCTCAGAGAGAGAGAGGGGGGGGGTTATGGTAAATAAACCAATTAACTTTATTCACTTTTAACCTTAATTTTTTTATCGTTTTTGAAGAGTTATGAAACTTTAAACAGATGGAAAGCTCTCAATTTAGGTAAATTAAATAGGATGCTGTCACACAAGCCTTCGCTTTGGCTCCCCTTCCTGTCCAGCTCAGGCGTTCGGCGTCGCCGGCCTTCTAGCTGCTGCCGAACCTGCTGCTGGCAAACGCCCTTCACTCATCAACCCCGGACTTGTCTCGTCATCATTACACACACCTGGTTCCAATCCCCACTCTATCACTGTATATATACTCCCTCTGTCATTTGTCTTTGTCGGTCATTGAATATGTTGCTTGTTTTCCTGAGAGGAATCTCTCCTACTATTTCCTGAGTACTTTATATTTTGCACTGTGGGATTCGTCCCGCTTTAAACTATGGTGCTTTAATAAATTCAGTAGTTATAATCCTGTGATTGCCTCCTGCCAACTCCTCTCTACACTACTCCACCTACGCACAGAGCAAGACACCGAGACACCTCCCCTATGGCAAACTCCACCCGCTGCCGGTTCCACAATGACCCTGGTCCCATCTCTCCATTGACTTTGTCATAGACCTTCCCCCCTCGGAGTGGCACACCACCGTCCTGGTCGTTGTGGACCGGTTTTCCAAAGCCTGTCGTTTCATTCCTCTGCCTGGTCTCCCTACGGCCCTGCAGACCACGGAGGCTCTCTTCTCTCACGTCTTCCGGCACTGCGGGATCCTGGAAGACATCGTGTTTGACCATGGTCCTCAGTTCACCTCCCGTGTCTGGAAGGCCTTCATGGAATGACTGGGGGTCACGGTCAGCCTCACCTCCGGGTACCGTCCCCAATCAAATGGGCAGGTGGAAAGGGTAAATCAGGAACTGGGTAGGTACCTTCGTAGTTATTGTCAGGACCGGCCGGGGGAGTGGGCTGCGTTTCTGCCTTGGGCAGAATACGCACAAAACTCCCTCCGTCACTCCTCCACTAACCTCACATCCTTTCAGTGTGTTCTAGGCTATCAGCCGGCCCTGGCACCCTAGCACCAGAGTCAGATCAAGGCTCCTGCGGTGGACGATTGGTTCCGGCGTGCCGAGGGGGTATGGAACACAGCGCACACCCGTCTCCAGTGCGTCGTCCTCCGGCAGAAGGCGCAGGCCGATAGTCACCACAGTGTGGCCCCGGTCTTTCACCCCGGTGACAGGGTCTGGCTTTCTATGAAGGACCTGCCCCTCTCCTGCCCTGCCGGAAGCTGGTTTGTGGGGTCGTTCAAAGTTCTGAGGAGATTCAATGAGGTGACGTACAGATTACATCTCCCTGTCAATTACCGTATCTCACCCTCATTTCATGTATCTCTCCTCAGGTCGGTGGCAGCTGGTCCCTTGGCTAGTGCTGCACCCCACGACGCACCTCCCCCTCCCTTGGACGTCGAGGGAGCCCCGGCGTACTCCGTCCGCAGCATGTCGGACTCAAGGTCTCGTGGGGGGTCTCTGCAGTACCTGGTCGACTGGGAGGGGCACGGTCCCGAAGAGTGCTGCTGGGTTCCAGCGCGGGACGTCGTGGACCGTTCTCTCATTCGGGATTTCCACAGGCGTCGTCCCAACCGACCCGCACCGCATCTCCGGGATTGTCCCAAAGGTCGGGGGGGTACTGTCACACCAGCCTTCGCTCCCCCTCCTGTCCAGCTCAGGCGTTCGGCGTCGCCGGCCTTCTAGCTGCTGCCGTACCTGATGCTGGCAAACGCCCTTCACTCATCAACCCCGGACTTGTCTCGTCATTATTACACACACCTGGTTCCAATCCCCACTCTATCACTGTATATATACTCCCTCTGTCATTTGACTATTTCCTGATTACTTTATATTTTGCACTGTGGGTTTCGTCCCGCTTTAACCTGCGACTACCTCCTGCCTACTCCTCTCTACACTTGTGACAGATGCCTATGGTTTTCTTGTGAGTCAGAATATTTACAAATGTAGACTTTGCTAAATTATTTCCTATGGGTGTGTACTCACCGGTTGCTATGGGAACGTAGTATCCACCACAGCATTGGTGGTCCGGGAGAGGTGGGCAGAGCTTACCACCGCAGCACACATAGTGGAAGGAGTTAGGTGAGGGCAGGTTTACTGATGTGGACCACACCATCACAACACACCTGGAGAACACACACATGCACACACACACACACAAACACACAAAGCAAGCAAGAAAGAGAGAGAGCGAGAGAGAGAGACAGACAGGGACACGGAGAGAGAAAGAGAAAGAGAGAAAGAGAGTTAATTAACAGTGCAACATGCCCTGCTCCCTCCACCTGTATGTTTTCAGGTAGAGTGTATAAAATGGCCGCTGTATGTATTGCTCTTGTTCTACAACAGCGGGCCAGTGTCTCTGTAATGACTCTACTGTATTATGGGATAAAGTGTGTGTCCTTTTATCTTCATCTCCCTGGTGTGTGTTTGTGTGTGTGTGTGTGTGTGTCACGCACGTGTGTGTCGTGTGATTCCCGCGCTGAGGGGACAGACGTATGGCGTATGGGTAGCTTGCCAAATTGGCAGGCTTTCAATGACATGAGGATTGCAGCAGTCGTCAGACGACAAGTTAATCTGTTTAGTGAAAACAATGGCTGGGAGAAGGACGACGACTGTGTCTCCTGCATAAATGAGACTGTTTCAAACGTCGGACTGTGTCTGTTGTGTTACAGCAAGAGAGCTTTGCACCAGCGTTTCTCAACTCCCAACGGGTGCACTGTTTTGTTCAAGCCCTACACTTGCACACCTGGGCCTGTATGCTTAAAAGTTATAAGCCTCTTAGATGAGAATTACTTCTAAGTCGCAAAATTCGGAGATAATTCTCACAATTATGAATTGTATAATTGTAATAATTGAACTACTCAACCCTATAATAATTTCATCAGTTGTGCCAGTATTGGACCGGAACAGAAATGTGCTGCCCTGGGGTTACTCGAGGACCAAAGATTAGATGTTTTTCTATGGGTCAAGTAAGTTATTCTATTGGTAAGAGTAAGTTATTATATCGCTAAGAGTAAATTATTATATGGGTAAGAGGGAGTTACCTGTCTCTGAGGATGTCCCACACACACCCTGAGAGGTGGAGCACTGCATATAGGAGAATCTGACCCTTCACCCCCAGGTGTCACCCCTGTCAGAGTCTGTGTTTTATAGACTTAAAATATTAATGTTTCTCTTTCTAACTCCTGTGCCATTGGTATATACCCTCACCATGAAGGAGATAGAATGAATACTTTTTCACAGACACACACACACACATTTGTACTACATGAACAGTGTTTATACACAGAAATCACATGAAAAGTGTGTATGTGTGTGCGTGTGTGTGTGTATGAGTGTGAGAAGGAATATCAATAAATAAAAAGAATATAAGGAGAGGTGAGTTTCTCCCTTTCCCTATACATTAGTGCAGTATCTCTCCAGGTGTCTTGTCTGTCTTATTCTAATCCTTCACTGGGAGAGAGAGCCTGGAGCAGGATTCAGAGCAGAGGTGGGTAAGCCTGTGTGTGTGTGTGTGTGTGTGTGTGTGTGTGTGTGTGTGTGTGTGTGTGTGTGTGTGTGTGTGTGTGTGTCAAATCAAATCAAAATCAAATG
Source organism: Coregonus lavaretus (assembly GCF_964263955.1). Classification (NCBI taxonomy): domain Eukaryota; kingdom Metazoa; phylum Chordata; class Actinopteri; order Salmoniformes; family Salmonidae; genus Coregonus; species Coregonus lavaretus. Next base: position 62,719 of record NW_028161657.1, on the reverse strand, counting down.
TATTTATAAGCCCTTTTTACATCAGCAGATGTCACAAAGTGCTTATACAGAAACCCAGCCTAAAACCCCAAACAGCATGCAATGCATATATAGAAGCATGGTGGCTATGAAAAACTCCCTAGAAAGGCAGGAACCTAGGAAGAAACCTAGAGAGGAACCAGGCTCTGAGGGGTGGCCAGTCCTCTTCTGGCTGTGCTGGGTGGAGATTATAAGAGTACATGGCCATTATTAAGGCCAGATCGTTCTTCAAGATGTTCAAACGTTCATAGATGACCAGCAGGGTCAAATAATAGTCACAGTGGTTGTAGAGGGTGCAACAGGTCAGCACCTCAGGAGTAAATGTCAGTTGGCTTTTCATAGCTGAGCATTCAGAGGTCGAGACAGCAGGTGCGGTAGACAGAGAGAGAGAGAGTGGGAGGGAGGGTGTTAGAGGGAGAGGGTCTAAACAGCAGGTCAGGGACAAGGTAGCACGACCGATGAACAGGTCAGGGTTCCATAGCCGCAGGCAGAACAGCAGAAACTGGATCAGCAGCACGACCAGGTGGACTGGGGACAGCCAGGAGAGAGTGTATGTGTGTGTGTATGTGTGTGAGTGCATGCGTGTGCATTTGCACATGCATGTGTGTATGTGTGTGCGTATTTGCGGCACTTGTCATATTTCAATCAAATCCTAAACCGTGCCACAATTCCCTCTCTCTCTTTCTTTCTCCTTTCCTCTCGTTCTCCACCTCTCTCTTCGGGCCAGACATAGCAGAATTAATGAATTAGCTATTGATTAAATTCCACTCGGGCAAATCCAGCGTGGTGAATGAATGAAGTGTTTGGGGCTCATGTAGGCCAGAGAGGGACATGTCAGGGCCATCGATCTGTGGTTAGTATTCTACCGGGGCACAAGTTCCACGCCTCCTGATTATGACAGGTAGACAGAAGGAGGGAGGGAGGGAGGGAGGGAGGAGGAGAGGAGAGGGGGGAAGGCTTCTGGCTTAGTCCGCCATCACACACACATGCATGCATGTACACGCACGTACACACACACACACACACGCACACGCACGCACGCACGCACACACACACACACACACACACACACACACACACACACACACACACACACCTTGGGCTGAGCACCTGTGTGTGTGGAGGGGCTATGTCTGCAGGTAGATCCTCCACTGTAGTCACCTGAGTGGCATTACTCTTCACACACGCATACACAGTACACACCTCCACCTGTGATAAACAACTCATACACCTTCATACACAGTACACACCTCCACCTGTGATAAACAACTCATAGACCTTCATACACAGTACACACCTCCACCTGTGATAAACAACTCATACACTTTCATACACAGTGCACACCTCCACCTGTGGTAAACAACTCAAACATCTTCATACACAGTGCACACCTCCACCTGTGATAAACAACTCAAACATCTTCATACACAGTACACACCTCCACCTGTGATAAACAACTCATACACCTTCATACACAGTACACACCTCCACCTGTGATAAACAACTCATACACTTTCATACACAGTGCACACCTCCACCTGTGGTAAACAACTCAAACATCTTCATACACAGTGCACACCTCCACCTGTGATAAACAACTCAAACATCTTCATACACAGTGCACACCTCCACCTGTGGTAAACAACTCAAACATCTTCATACACAGTGCACACCTCCACCTGTGATAAACAACTCAAACATCTTCATACACAGTACACACCTCCACCTGTGATAAACAACTCATACACCTTCATACACAGTACACACCTCCACCTGTGATAAACAACTCATACACTTTCATACACAGTGCACACCTCCACCTGTGGTAAACAACTCAAACATCTTCATACACAGTGCACACATCCACCTGTGATAAACAACTCAAACATCTTCATACACAGTACACACCTCCACCTGTGATAAACAACTCATACACTTTCATACACAGTGCACACCTCCACCTGTGATAAACAACTCAAACATCTTCATACACAGTGCACACCTCCACCTGTGATAAACAACTCAAACATCTTCATACACAGTACACACCTCCACCTGTGATAAACAACTTAAACATCTTCATACACAGTGCACACCTCCACCTGTGATAAACAACTCAAACATCTTCATACACAGTACACACCACTTGTAATACACAACACACCCCACTTGTTGAAAACAGAAGGAAGGGAAGTGCTGCTAAGGTAAACAATAATAGGTTTTTGTAGACAGAATGTGCTGTTTGGTAAAAGGGGTCATTGGGTCATCACAAAGAAAGGAGGACCAAGGCACTCATCATATAATGAATTGACATGTATTTATTTGCATGTTCAATGGAAACAAAGATTAAAAACTCTGACGCGTTTCGGCTGCATGCCCTTCGTCAGGGAGTACACCCTACTTGTTACCTAAGGAACACATCTTTATAAAAGTGTGTGTGAATAAATGTGTGTAAGTGTGTTTACGTGTATCTCATAGGCGGTGAAGGGCAGTAATCCTCCCAATATGTTTGATGCTGATGTGTTATCAGCAGTGCTGTGCACAGTCCCGTCTAGATAGACAGAGTAGCCAATCACCTCCCCGTTAGCCTGTATAAGAAGAGACCACAGCACACGCACTGTACTGCTGTTCACTGGAACCACCTCTGGAGGATGTACCTCAAGACACACACGCACACACACACACACACACACACACACACACACACACACACACACACACACACACACACACACAAAGGTTAAAACACACACACACACACGCAGTCAAAGGTTAAACACTTTCTCTCTTTTTGATCTATCTGTGCCTTTTTTCTCCCTCTACATCTCTTTGCCTCTCTAACCCCTGCACAGAACAAGTCAGAATTAACAGGAGAGTGTGTCGGTGAGAGAGTGAGAGAGATAAAGTGTGTATCCCAGTAGGCTTTTAGTGGGAAATTGAATCCCTCCTGTGTGCGATTCACACACACACACACACACACACACACACACACACACACACACACACACACACACACACACACACACACACACACACACACACACACTCCCCCTGTCTCTTTGAAACCCTAAACCCAGTCCTGTTACTCACACACACTGAAGACAGGGCCAATCTTCCCTCATATGGTAAAACTCCCTACGCCAGCACATAAACAATTAAACCCTGTGTCTATCTAACTAACTGACTGATTGTTTCACAGTGAGAATATTGCCACTTCCGTTCATCCAATGATCATTATGATATCATAGGGCCCAGCCCACAGAGCAGCCGACCAGAGAGAATGAGACACAATGACTAGCATCTCCCATCCATTCTCCTTAGTGGGAACACACTTAGCCAATTCATTTCCTCCTAACACACTTATCCAAATCCAACCCACCACACTACATTTAATTTCCACGATAGCATTATCAACGCACGACTTAACTCCAGACACACACATACACACACGCACATACACACACACACGCACGCACACACACGCACACACACACACACATGCACATGCACATGCACGCACACATGCACACACACACAAACACATAAAAGCAGGCACGCAGACACACCCACACACACTCACACACACTCAAAATGTGCGCCTGGATTTTTAATGATCTGTGTGTTAGCATAGGGCATGGGCCAATACATTACAGGGCATCTAAATCAGGGTGTAGGGTTGAACGTGTGTGTGTGTGTGTGTGTGTGTGTGTGTGTGTGTGTGTGTGTGTGTGTGTGTGTGTGTGTGTGTGTGTGTGTATGTGTGTGTGTGTGTGTGTGTGTGTGTGTGTGTGTGTGTGTGTGTGTGTGTGTGTGTGTGTGTGTGTGTGTGTGTGTGTGTGTGTGTGTGTGTGTGTGTGTGTGTGTGTGTGTGTGTGTGTGTGTGTGTGGGTGTGTGGGTGTGTGGGTGTGTACCAGTGGTAGTTACAGATCTATGGCCTTACGGCAGTAGAATAATGGAAGGACCTCTAAGCTAAACGACCCGTGGCCTGCCTTTAGGAGCTAACGACTTTCTAATGTTTTTAATGCTTTTTATTATGCTGATCTGATTAGGTGGAGAGGGAGAGAGAGAGAGAGAGAGAGAGAGAGAGAGAGAGAGAGAGAGAGAGAGAGAGAGAGAGAGAGAGAGAGAGAGTGAGAGAGAGAGAAGAGAAAACCCACTGTACCTACAGAGATGGAGTCTTGATCATGTTGCCTTGATCTTGAGACCACTGGAGACCACTTAAATGCCCATGGTCTTGGTCTGGGTCTAGGCTAATGGTATTGAACAACACCATAGTCTTTGTAGTCTCTAATCTAATGTGGTCATTTACAGACTCTTGTCAAAGGAATGGCACAACAGAAAAGGGACATGGCATTTTGCTTTTTAATTTGGAAGTCAGATGGGTATTGCCTGACTACTCAAACTGAATTCCTGCGCTGCTCTATCGTTTGTTACATACTTCAGTCTGAAATTGCCATCGTTGAAGTCATACACAACAAAGTAATCAGTGATTGGATCATCTCTAACCAATCAGAGTATCAAAGCCAATTAATAATTTTCAAACCACCGCAATACCCACGTGTTGTGGCTTTGGCCCAACTCATTGGTTTCTGGGACCAATCAGAACGGTTAGAATGTTTTTCTGTTCTAGAAATCGTTGGGAAGGTACTCAGATCCAGACTCATTGCAGAAAAGAAACTAACATTCGTGGGCGTGGTATAGCGTTTGGCCAGATCAAGGAGTTTGGGTAGCCAGGCAATGATGGGTATGCAACGGCTAATGTTTAGGAATAAGATGTTTTAAGATGGCTGGTCTAGGTCTGGGTTTGGGTTGGGGACTGGGTCTACATTGAATCTGGTTTTAGTCTGTGTCTTGTCACAGTCTGGATTTAAGAGGTTGGGTCTTGGTCTGGGTCATGTTTTTTCTCATCTAAAGGTGCTCTATGCAACATTTTTATCTGGTTTTATGAAATTGACAAACTATAGATATTAAAGGCCCAATACAGTCAAGATTATATTTTTCCTGTGTTTTGTATCACATTGTACAACAGCTGATGAAACTAACACAGTAAAAGTGTGAAAACGTGATCAGTGTTATTTCCTGGTAGTTGCTGGTTGAAAATACAATGTACACAGGACCTTCTAATAAGCAGGTTTTGCATAGTTGGAGTTTTGGCTTGCCCTGTGACATCACCAGGCAGTATAAGTTCATAGACCAATAAAAAAGAGAGTTCCAAACCTCTCTGTCAATAACAGATAGTTTTCAGGTTACATATCCCTCCCATTAAGCCCCTCCAACTAGGCCCCTCACTCAGACAACTCCCAGAAAGTCCTATCAAAATTCTGATTTGAATATATGAATACGAAAAAAAATTGATGATAATTTTTTAAAATTTTTTTTATGGAAAACTATTGCAGTAAGGTACTTAATTGTTACCCATAAAATATTTGATATATAAGAAAAATGATGCATTGGGCCTATTTGCAGCTGGAATTGCATAGAGCATCTTTGAATGGTCTTTTGTCTTCTCAATGTCTTGAGGATTTAGGTCTTGGTTCTGGAAGCGCTAGGTCTTGGTCTGGGTGTGGCTCTACAGTGGTTGGGTCTTGGTCTTGGTGTAGATGTGGTTCCTAAAGGGCAGAGTATTGGCCTATAATTTTTTTGGAGAGTTCTGGTCTGGTTCTGGATGTGGTAACCAAAGGCTCTGGTCATGGTCTAGATGCGGTTCTCAAGGATACTAATCTTGGTCTAAAGGTGATTCCTAAAGGGTTAGGTCTTGGTCTAGATGAAGTTTCAATGGGGTCGAATCTTGGTCTAGATGTGGTCCTCAAGGCTTCCATTCTTGGTCTAGATGTGGTTCCTGAGGGTTCTAGTCTGTGGTTCCTCAAGGCTTCTAGTCTTCTTGTACATGTGGTTCCAAACGGGTAGAGTTTTGGTCTAGAAGTGGTTCCAAACAGGTATAATCTTGGTCTAGATGTGGTACTCAAGGGTTCTAGTCTTGGTCTTGGTCTTGATGTAGGATTTCAGGGTTCTGGTCTTGGTCTCCAGGGCTCCGGTCTTGACTCCATCTCTGCAGGGTTTGGATGATTGAGAGTTGAAGGTGGGTTTACACCAGGTGACTGTGTGTGTGGGTGGGACAGAAGGAGACAGGGTGCTGGTTTGTACTAATAGCATTGGTGTAGAATTAGAATCACTGGGACCCCGGACAAGAACACCTGATTCAACTTTTCAACTAATCATCAAGCCCTCAATGAGTTGAATCTGGTGAGTTTGTCTGGGGCTGCAACAAAAATGTGTACTGTTGGGAGTACTCGAGGAGTTAGGAAACACTGGGTTATACAACACACGCTCGAATTCAGGCACATACACTGGCATGTACACACACACACACACACACACACACTAACGCGCACACACACACACACACGCACACAAAAACACATTCTGTTTCAAAAGTGGTACAATATCTAGGCTACCACAGAATAATTAATAGCAACAAGGGTTAACACAAACTTCAACAACAACCAATTATATTTCCACTGTGTACAATCTAGGCCAGCACAGCAGCGAAAGGCCATAAAACTACTTAAACTGCTTGTGTCTAAAAGTGCCTAACTTGAAGCCAGAGTAAACACCAAGAGTGGAGAGAGAAGCCTTTTAGCAAGCACAGGGAAAAAAATCAGCTGCTTCCGAGTGCCAGCTAGAGATTAGTGCAAAACAATATAATTCTTTGAATATTTGCTTAATGTATCTTTGAGCGGCATTAAAAGATGGCATCGGAGCGCGAAACAGCTCTGTACACAGTGGCGGTGGTTTGCTCTAGAGCTAATTTTAGTAATCTCACCTGCTAAGGCCTTTATCTTTGTGAAACAATTTGTCTCCGGCGTAAACATTGAACCAGCGATGGAGATCTGCCGGGGGCTGACAGCTTTTACGTTTGAGCAGCTCGTATCTGAGGACCACACCAAACACACGGATAATCACACACAGGCAGTCTATTTCCCTCAGTCTATTGCTCTATTCTCTTCCTCTCTCTTGCTCTATCCCTCTCTTTCCCTTTTTTTCCCCATCCCTCTCTCTAACATCGCTCTATTTCTCTCTTCTGCTGTCTCGCTACTTTTTCCTTTCTTTCTCTTTCTCTCTCACTTCCTCTCTGTTTCCCGTGGTTTTAGTGTTATTCTCTCCATCCACAGTGTTGTTAATGTGGGCTGTAATCAGAAGAGCAGGCCTTAATTCCAGCTTTTATAAACCCACTTAAACAAACACACTGAGATGAGCTGAGTTGTGCTGTGGAGGGGAAAGTACTCATGAATTTTAATGGTCTGCCATGAAAACAGACCGTTATTTAGCTCCTAATCGTGAACAGAACAGTGTAGGAACTAGACTGGTACATACTCAGACACACACAGATAACGAGTTAGTTAATAAACACACGTGTTCACTCAAGTCTCTGTCTGGTTTAGTGAAGAGTGTATGAGACTATTCAGAGTAATACTGATAAAGATGTTGAATGCCAGTGCTATGTAGATGTCGGATGCTAGCGCTACGTCTGGTCTCAGCATTCCAAGAGCTCAGCTACAGCAGCTGCAGCAAGCTGTCTGAACTCTAACTGACCGACCGTCACCTCCTTTACAACCTGAGACACATTTAGAACACAGCTGTACCTTTCTGCATTATATTTGTGTTGTGTATCTCTACCTTACAACTAGAACCCTGGGTTTTTCAGAACTAAGTGGCCTCACCAGGGAAACATTTGATTTGGGCCCTGGTAATAATACAACATTTATCTGAGGTTAGGTCTGTTGGGCCTGTCGGGAGGTTGCCAGGATACGGCCAGGAAGGACTCACTGATGGCCACCACCGCCAGCAGTGCCAGGTTCTGGGGCATTGTGGGTAGTGTAGTCACGGCCGTGGGCATGCTCTCTGTGCACCCACCAATATGTGTTGAGAAAAAAAGAGCAGAAGTAAAATAAAATAACAGTAGGGTGGCTATATATACAGGGGGGTACCGGTGCAGAGTCAATGTGCAGGGGCACCGGCTAGTTGAGGTAGTTGAGGTAATATGTACATGTGGGTAGAGTTAAAGTGACTATGCATAAATAATTAACAGAGTAGCAGCAGCGTAAAAATATGAAGTGGGGGTGGGGGTGGGGGGGCAGTGCAAATAGTCTACTTGGGGGTAGAAGCTGTTGAGAAGTCTTTTGGACCTAGACATGGCACTCCGGTACCGCTTGCTACCCTCTGTAGTGCCTTGCGGTCGGAGGCCGAGCAGTTGCCATACCAGGCGATGATGCAACCAGTCAGGATGCTCTCGATGGTGCAGCTGTAGAATTTTTTGAGGATCTGAGGACCCATGCCAAATCTTTTCAGTCTTGAGGGGGAATATACTTTGTTGTGCCCTCTTCACGACTGTCTTGGTTTGTTTGGACCATGATAGGTGATGTGGACACCAAGGAACTTGAAGCTCTCAACCTGTTCTACTACAGCCCCGTCGATGAATATGGCCGCCCCCCAGAGGAGCAGTCTAGGACGATGTCGTTGTAGTCTGTGTAGGGCACCAGGTCAGTTAACGTGATGTTGAGGTCTGACGTGGTCATGAGATACGTGCGGGTCTGGAAGGTGGAAGGTTGATCTCGTAGCGCTCAATCTCTCCATTACCAATGACAGGAGGGGACCAGGTAACTTGAGGAGGGAGGGACACAAGCATGGGCAAAAACATTTAACAAAAAATGACACAAAGTCATGTGGTTATTCTCAATTCTTATGAAGGCTATTAGTATGCAGTTAACAATCAACTGACATCATCTCTCCCAGAGTAGAGTGCAGAGGTTCAAGGGGCTGAGGGAGGCCTGTGATTGGCAGTTCAAAGTGTTCTGTGCTGTAGAACGCTTTTAGATGGATGAGTTCCAGGAAGTGATGTTGTACTGTACAGTGTGTGTGTATGTGTGTGTGTGCGCGCACCATACAGAGAGAGAGAGAGAGAGAGAGAGAGAGAGAGAGAGAGAGAGAGAGAGAGAGAGAGAGAGAGAGAGAGAGAGAGAGAGAGAGAGAGAGAGAGAGAGAGAGAGAGAGAGAGAGAGAGGGAGAGAGACACCCTGACATTGACCAGAGTGGAAAATTCCCTTCATCACATTTAAAACAGGGTTCATCCCAGCAGGCCAACATGCTCCATGCTAAAATAATGAAACCGCAGTAATGGAATTACTGCATGCAAAAACCACAGCATGTTGCCTAGCTAGCACTGCCTGCTGCATGTGATTTTGTCAGCATTTCAGGGAATTCATCTAATAAAAAGGAAGGCTAAAACTATGTGGAATTGTGAACTTGTACTGAAATATGGAGAGTGTGAGTAGGAAGAGGAATTATACTGCTCTGATAGTTGACAAATAGGTGAGAAGATAAGGTAATGAATAGTGTGACCAGGAACACAAACACACACACAAACAAACACACGCGAAATCGACGTGTGTTTCTGGTGACCAGGCTGGGCGTTAGGTAGCTCATTTGCCAGAGTGCGAGTGCTTTCAGATATCAATTCCAGATTGAATGCCCTGATGTAATCTGGGGATGGTGGAGATCAGAGAAGATAGAGATCTGGGACTGGAAGGTACAGTTAAGGAAAGGGCCATTTACACCATGGGAGGTTGGTGGCACCTTAATTGGAGAACGGGCTTGTGGCAATGGCTGGAGCGGAATTCGTGGAATGGTTACAAATACATCAAACAAATAGTTTCCATAGTTTCCAGGTGTTTGATGCCATTCCATTTGTACCGTTCCAGCCATTATTATGAGCCGTTCTCCTCTCAACAGCCTCTTGTGATTTACACACACCTATAAGTAAGGACTCAGGGCGGTGTGTGTGTGTGTGTGTGTGTGTGTGTGTGTGTGTGTGTGTGTGTGTGTGTGTGTGTGTGTGTGTGTGTGTGTGTGTGTGATGGCCTTCCCTTTCCTTTCCCTTCGATTTATAAATAAGTTGAAAAAAAACAGATGTAAAAAAACTAAGTGTAGCTGAAACAGATTACTGAAACTACAGGAAGTAACAAATCACCACTAGCTGTGAATAAACACCCAAACACACCGAGAAACAACCAATCAAACACAGTCTGTTTGAAAATAAATAAACTGCTGAATATGCAAATAGCAGAACCAGTGTGAGCGTCTTACACGTGTAACACTTCTCATCTCGTTAGCCATGTAAATGTAGCTGTAACAAATGAATGAAACAACAATAGTCTGAAAAAACAACAACAACAACAACAACTAGAAGCCAGGGTTGGGGGAAATGAATTATTCAAACTAGTTTATGTAAATGTTGTCTTTGTTTGAAGTCACAGACACTTCTGTCTGTCTGTGTTTCTGGCACTTTCTCAAGACTGGGAGACGAGACGGAGAAGTGTGTGTGTGTGTGTGTGTTTGTGTGTGTTTGAGAGAGCGAGCGAGCACGCACGTGTGTGTGTGCTTGCACACGTGTGTGTGTGTCGGTGAATAGAGTCTGTGGGTGTATTGATACAGAGGACCACTAAGCTGCAAAGCTTGTTTGGTGACATGAATTCCCCCTGAATAGTGTTTGTCAGGCAGCCAAGGCCCTGCTAGCTAGCCCTCTCTCTCTGGAGAGCCCTCTATTCAACCAGCAGGCACACTGCTAGGGTTTATACAACCTTAAAACACTGATAGCACCCTGTTACACATGTTCTGGGAAGAGGCTGTATTGTCCTTAGTAAGGTACCAGAGCAGGTAGAATTGAGGTAAAGGCTAAGCTTATTCTGAGATTCAAATAGTAATCATGAATGGAAAACCGTTGGATGAATAGATTCCAGTATGAATTTGACGAGAGGAAGAGATGGGAACAAGAGACAACAAACGTTCCCACAACTTTAGAGAACGTTGCCTTAAGAGTCTCATTAGGTCATGAATGAATGTTTTCATAGGAATGTTCCCATGATGTGCAAGGAATGTTTCCAAGAGACCATCAGGCGACGTCCTGACAACTGATACACAGAAATGTTCCTGCAATGTTCCCATGAAATGTGTCTAGAACATTAAGAGCTTATATTCTAAGAACATGGCAACCATGTTCTGTGTATGTTTAGTGTGACGTTGATGGAATATTCTCCTAACCCACAGAAACTGGACACATGAATGTTCTTGCAACGTTACCATGAAACGTGTCTAGAACATTGCTATCTTATATTCTGAGAACATGGCAAGCATGTTCTGAGTACATTTGGTGGAACGTTGATGGAATATTTTCCTAACCCTGAGAAAACTGGACACATGAATGTTCTTGCAACGTCCCATAAAACGCGTCTAGAACATGAATGTTGTATATTATGAGAACATTTTAACCACGTTCTAGATCAGTTCTGTTTGACCTTAAGGGAATGTTCTCCTAACTTTAACACCAAAACATCCTAGAAAGATTCTCAGACGGTTTATGCTAACATATATAGAATGTTCCCCTAACTAATGGAAAACTGGACACTCAAACATTAGGGGAACATTACGGGTAACATTACAAAAACATTCTCTCTCCCTAGCATTGTTAGCTGGGGAGAGAAAAAAGAGAAAGAGAGAGAAAGAGAAGGAGACAGAAAGATTGAGAGAGAGCGAGAGTGAGAGGAGGGAGGGATGGAGAGACAGACAGACAGACAGAGAGACAGAAAAGGACAGTGCTAAGTTATACTTGGGTGTTAGTCAGCACTAACATCTCTCTGCGTTACCAAGTTCAGATATAAACAGAGAGATTCTAATTGGGCTGAACCAGGAAGAAACACTAACACACAATCACCTCTGAAGCATTGCTATGGCTTTAGCATTTTCATACAGTTAGCATTAGCATAGGGGCGTGTGTATATGCATGTATGTGTGTGTGCGTGCGTGTGTGGGCGGGACATGATGGGCTAATTTAGACGTCTTCATTCAGGCTTAGCTAGCGTCTTCTTAATATGGCCGACAGGAAGGAAGTCACTACAGACAGGGTCAACACCCTGCCTACTTCCTGAAGGGGACCTTGAGTTTAGTGTCTGTCTGAACACATTGTTCTGTAAGTGTGTGTGTGTGTGTACACGGTGTGTGTGCGTATGGTGTATGTGTGTGTTATTTGAGGGACAAAGAGCTCAGAGAGGGAACTGCTCATAATTACTTCACACAATATAAACATGAATACCAATATGACATTGCCCTGTGTACTCTAGTGTTTCAAAGAATGTCTACCACAAATTGAGGCAGATTAATGAAATTGGCTGAGTAGCTGAGACATGGTCTGTTATTGGCTTGGTAACAACACCAACAACACCTCCACACAGCCACCTACCTGGAGTGAGTCCGGCCCCTGTACGTCTACCCGAGGTGGGGCTAGTCCGGCAGGGTGAGAGGATCTGGTGGTGACATTAGCCCAGGTACTAATGTTCGATCCAGCAGGCGATACTGGTAGGAGCTCCAGGGGCTGAGGGCAGAGGAGTGGTCCAGATAAGACAGGGGAGGAGGGGAGAGGGGCAGTCTGACCACTGTAGACACCTACTGGGTTACTCTCACCTGCCTCTCCACCACCCACCTACAAACAAATAGAGAGGAATTAGGATTATTATGAAAATATATTATGCAAATCAGTTTTAGTTAACATAAATATCCCTATGAAGTGCACTACTTTTGACCCATGTGAGGCTCTCAAAAGTAGTGAACGATATGAGGAAAATAGTATAATTTGATCCTTTGAGACAGCTATAATATTGTTCATCTGATGTCTCACTCCTCCTGTTGTCTGTTTCTCCTATCTGGGGCTCCCCAGGACAGCAACACCGAGGTGTCAGAGTAGAGATGGGGGGCCGGGACACCTTCTGGAGGGGCAGGAGGGGTACGGGAGGACTGGGACTCCCCAGAGAGACTACACCCTGCCTGGGTACAGGCCTCTACCTAACAGCACCACAGAGGACAATACAGTCAGACAGTCATAGACTTTAATGTGTTTAATCGTTAATAAGTTTCATTAATGTATTATTGTTCCATCCATCCACCCATCCATCCATCCACAAGACCTTAGAATGGTTCTCAAACTCCCTACTCTCTCTCATGATTTCCCTAACCATGTCCAACCTTATTGGTTTAGGTCCAGTCTACTACCACACAATTGGTCCAGAGCTCTCGGACAGGTGTTATCTAACTACATAATTTCAAACATATAAAAAAGCTTGCTAAAGTGAGTACAGCTTTTCAGTAAAAAAGAACAAAGAGAAAAGAGGGATTATAATTTGTTCATCAATGCGGAAGAAAAGCCTTGTGCACGGGCGTGTGTGTGTGGTGATGAGAAGCATGGAGATGAGAAGAGAGGGGGACTTTGTGTGGCGGAAATATCATTTGACAACGGAACGTCAAGAGTGACATCACAAGGACAAACAGTGATTTGGCGGGCCCTATTCCAGGGATTAGAATGGAGGACACACAAAAAAACACACAAACACACACACACCGATGTGCAAATCAGCTCATTTAGCGAGCGCCAGGGGCCAGCAGAACGCTTGGGCGCGGCCACACAGCAAATTATATTTATGGATTTATTCAATGGAGGTTATATGGGCCGGGATATCAACTATGAGCTGGGGAGAGATGGCGGTGAATCGGAGGAAATATTGTAATTTAACTTAAGTTTGAGACTGGCCATTTCCACTGAGTGGTTACTGCTGCACTGCCCATCGCCAAGCGCTCTAGCCACGGAATCCTTCACAGATACACACACACACACACACACACACAGACACACACACACACACACACACACACAAACAGCAAGGAATCCTTCACACACAGTGTACAACAGCTCCAGTTATTTTCATAATTACACACTGTCCCTGAAGAAGGCACAGTGATGCCGAAACATTGGTGGTTTTTTACCCAATAAATGACTGGGAGTTTATACATAGAGTGTGCGACTCTCTTTATTTGTTTTTATAGCTTACAGTTTATCCTCCGTTAGTCAGCATCTCTACACTAAGTTCTCTGGGTGTACGCCAGCTCATGCTTTTTATTAGATAATTACATACAGGAACACAGGCACACACATATTCACATCAATATACAATATCTACACACACACACACACACACACACACACACACACATACCAAAAAGAGTGTCTTTATTACAGGGTAAGCTGATGAGGGAGAGAGTGGTTGGGACAACAAGGCTGTGATAGTCCTTCTCTAGTACCCCCTTCAAAAGCCTCACCCTTGAGACATCCCCTAGCCAACCGTTTCCCAATCACAGACCTTAAGTCAAACTATACAAACATCGAGCAGTCAGTCTGTCAGGGGCTAGCAAGTTTAGTATCTGAACAGTATCTGAACGGCAACGTCAGACAGAATAGCTGCTGAGTTCTGTGTTCAGTATAAAGAGAGTTTACCCTCCTTCATATTCTCTCTTCTCCTCCAGCTTTCACATAAAAAAACAGAGGAATAGGTTAACTATGGAAATAGTAGGATTTTTAGCTTCCTAGTCTGTCTGGTTGTGTCCTGCCTCCTTACCTGTCCTCCCTCCCTCAACTCCCTCCCTCCCTCCCTCCCTCCCTCCCTCCCTCCCTCCCTCCCTCCCTCCCGCCCGCCCGCCCGCCCTCCCTGCCCCCTACCTGCTCTGATTGATATTTCTGAAAGCTCATTTCAAGGTAATGTTTTCCTCCCCCATTTACATTCCACTGTACCAGGGTAATGGTCACACACACACACACACACACACACACACACACACAGTAGTAGGATAATGGCGCTCCAGCAAGGGCAAGTGGATCAAGGTGATTGAGCATGCTTAGAGCGTGCTGCGTTGCTAACTACTAACGGCTAACGGCTAACGGCTCCCCCAGATGTTACTGGGACCAGAGGGGAGAGAGGGAGAGAGGGGGAGGTAGCCTCACCCTCACCTTAGCTTACTCTCACCCAGCACTAACCCCTACCTCACCCTCTACTCCCCCTCCCCCGTCTCCTCACCTACTGCCTCACTAACCCACCTCACACCCTCTTCTCACCCTAGGTGACATCACTCTCATCCATGACTCAGCCATCTTTCCACAAGGAGATCCCTCACTAACACACATCTTACCCCACCCCTTACCTTCTCACACTTCCTTCCTCACCCTAATACCTAACTCCCCCCACACCGCTATATCACACCACCCATTTCACACCATCTATATCACACCACCTATATCACACCACCACCTATATCACACCACCAACTATATCACACCACCACCTATATCACACCACCAACTACATCACATCACCAACTATATCACACCACCAACTACATCACACCACCACCTATATCACACCACCAACTATATCACACCACCAACTATATCACACCACCAACTATATCACACCACCAACTACATCACATCACCAACTATATCATACCACCAACTACATCACATCACCTATATCACACCACCTATATCACACCACCTACAGTGGGGAAAAAAAGTATTTAGTCAGCCACCAATTGTGCAAGTTCTCCCACTTAAAAAGATGAGAGAGGCCTGTAATTTTCATCATAGGTACACGTCAACTATGACAGACAAAATGAGATTTTTTTTCTCCAGAAAATCACATTGTAGGATTTTTAATAAATTTATTTGCAAATTATGGTGGAAAATAAGTATTTGGTCAATAACAAAAGTTTCTCAATACTTTGTTATATACCCTTTGTTGGCAATGACACAGGTCAAACGTTTTCTGTAAGTCTTCACAAGGTTTTCTCACACTGTTGCTGGTATTTTGGCCCATTCCTCCATGCAGATCTCCTCTAGAGCAGTGATGTTTTGGGGCTGTCGCTGAGCAACACAGACTTTCAACTCCCTCCAAAGATTTTCTATGGGGTTGAGATCTGGAGACTGGCTAGGCCACTCCAGGACCTTGAAATGCTTCTTACGAAGCCACTCCTTCGTTGCCCGGGCGGTGTGTTTGGGATCATTGTCATGCTGAAAGACCCAGCCACGTTTCATCTTCAATGCCCTTGCTGATGGAAGGAGGTTTTCACTCAAAATCTCACGATACATGGCCCCATTCATTCTTTCCTTTACACGGATCAGTCGTCCTGGTCCCTTTGCAGAAAAACAGCCCCAAAGCATGATGTTTCCACCCCCATGCTTCACAGTAGGTATGGTGTTCTTTGGATGCAACTCAGCATTCTTTGTCCTCCAAACACGACGAGTTGAGTTTTTACCAAAAAGTTCTATTTTGGTTTCATCTGACCATATGACATTCTCCCAATCCTCTTCTGGATCATCCAAATGCACTCTAGAAAACTTCAGATGGGCCTGGACATGTACTGGCTTAAGCAGGGGGACACGTCTGGCACTGCAGGATTTGAGTCCCTGGCGGCGTAGTGTGTTACTGATGGTAGGCTTTGTTACTTTGGTCCCAGTCATTCACTAGGTTCCCCCGTGTGGTTCTGGGATTTTTGCTTGTGATCATTTTGACCCCACGGGGTGAGATCTTGCGTGGAGCCCCAGATCGAGGGAGATTATCAGTGGTCTTGTATGTCTTCCATTTCCTAATAATTGCTCCCACCGTTGATTTCTTCAAACCAAGCTGCTTACCTATTGCAGATTCAGTCTTCCCAGCCTGGTGCAGGTCTACAATTTTATTTCTGGTGTCCTTTGACAGCTCTTTGGTCTTGGCCATAGTGGAGTTTGGAGTGTGACTGTTTGAGGTTGTGGACAGGTGTCTTTTATACTGATAACAAGTTCAAACAGGTGCCATTAATACAGGTAACGAGTGGAGGACAGAGGAGCCTCTTAAAGAAGAAGTTACAGGTCTGTGAGAGCCAGAAATCTTGCTTGTTTGTAGGTGACCAAATACTTATTTTCCACCATAATTTGCAAATAAATTCATTAAAAATCCTACAATGTGATTTTCTGGATTTTCTCTCAATTTGTCTGTCATAGTTGACGTGTACCTATGATGAAAATTACAGGCCTCTCTCATCTTTTTAAGTGGGAGAACTTGCACAATTGGTGGCTGACTAAATACTTTTTTCCCCCACTGTATATCACACCACCACCTATATCACACCACCTATATCACACCACCAATATCACACCACCAACTATATCACACCACCAACTACATCACACCACCTATATCACACCACCACCTACATCACACCACCACCTATATCACACCATCTATATCACACTACCTATATCACACCAACTATATCACACCAACTATATCACACCACCTATATCACACCACCTATATCACACCAACTATATCACACCACCAACTATATCACACCAACTATATCACACCACCAACTACATCACACCACCTATATCACACCACTTATATCACACCACCAAATAAGCCATCACACAACTCAGGCTCTGGACAGGAGTCATCTACAGCAAGGCATTCATAACAAATATTTGATGCACACACACACACGCACGCAGACACACACGCACACACGCACGCAGACACACACGCACACATGTAAACAAAACAATATAAAACCCTGGTGATCGAGCGGCCTGGGTGGTTTTACAGATCGCACAATACCTTCCTCCCTCCTCCCCCTTTCCTCCCCGCTTACACTCACTCCTCCCCATTTACTCTCCACCATCACCCCTTCCCTCTTCCTCCATTCCTGTGACTTAGATTTGTGATTCCAGCCCTTGTCTGTGCATGTGTTTGACTAACTATGTGTGTGTTTCCAGTGTGTGTGTGTATAAACTCTAAATCTGTGTGTGTGAGTGTGTGTCTGTGTGCGTTCCCAGTCTGTTTGTGCGTTCCAGTGTAGTAGGGGGATTTTTTTCCCAGGCAGTGCAGTGTGCGTCAGTGTGTCAGGGCCGTGGCTGTGTGGCTGTGTGGCTGTGCGTTGCAGGGCTCCCTCCTAGCCCTGATAAATAAACAATGCACAGCATTGACCTTTGGGTTAACAGCTTTTTGTGCTTGCTCCACTCAGCACTCTCCCTGATTCAATTACCACAAAGGTCCAGGAGACGCCGGGAATAAGCAAGGAGGCCCGGCTGGCCTGTCTCTGACTGTCTGTCCGCCTATCTGTCATTCCGTCTGATTGTCTGCCAGTCTGACTGTCTGTCTGTCTTGTCTGCATGTCTGCCCGCCTGCTTGCCTGCCTGCCTGCTTGTCTGTCTGTCTGTCTGTCTGTCTGTCTGTCTGTCTGTCTGTCTGTCTGTCTGTCTGTCTGTCTGTCTGTCTGTCTGTCTGTCTGTCTGTCTGTCTGTCTGTCTGTCTGTCTGTCTGTCTGTCTGTCTGTCTGTCTGTCTGTCTGTCTATGGGCTCCATTGCAAACCTGCCGAGACTCTATAGAGGCCTTAATTGTAAATCATTTTACCACATGAGACAATCAAATCACCTTGAATTTGAACACTCACACACCCAAATGCATCAGCACACGCATGCACACACATAAGCACACACACCCTCCCCACCCATGTAACCCCCACCCCCGCTCCCTCCACTCCACTCCCCACCCATGTAACCCCCACCCCCCGCTACCTCCACTCCACTCCCATGTAACCCCCAACCCCCGCTCCCTCCACTCCCCACCCATGTAACCCCCACCCCCCGCTCCCTCATTCCACTCCCCACCCATGTAGCCCCCACCCCCTGCTCCCTCCACTTCCCACCCATGTAACCCCCACCCCCCGCTACCTCCACTCCACTCCCATGTAACCCCCAACCCCCGCTCCCTACACTCCCCACCCATGTAACCCCCACCACCCGCTCCCTCCACTCCACTCCCCACCCATGTAGCCCCCACCCCCTGCTCCCTCCACTCCCCACCCATGTAACCCCCACCCACCTCTCCCTCAACTCCCCACCCATGTAATCCCCACCCCCTCTCCCTCCACTCCCCACCCATGTAGCCCCCACTCCCCTCTCCCTCCACTCCCCACCCATGTAGCCCCCACCCCCCTCTCCCTCCACTCCCCAACTATGTAACCCCCACCCCCTCTCCCTCCACTCCCCAGTCATGTAACCCCCACCCCCTCTCCCTCCACTCCCCAACTATGTAACCCCCACCCCCCTCTCCCTCCACTCCCCAGCCACCCTCTCCTTCTCTCCTAGCAGCACAGACTGTTATTTTGGCTTTACTGGTCTGTGTTAAATTCTGCAATTTGAAGGGCTGTTAAATTTTTCAATTGAAATTTCATTTAAGATGCAGGTGCTTTTTATTTTATTGATGCTTTACTGCTCTCTGGGTGCAGTCTAGAACACACTGCAATAACACCACTCTACCCCAATAACACCACTCTACCCCAATCAGCCTCTGCTGAACAGATGTAGTGGCAGGACGTTAGGAATACTTAGAGGGGCCTTCCCCTCCTCTCCCCCCTCTCCCTCCTTCCCTCCCTTTCTCTCTCTCTCCCTCACGCCGTAAATCGCCACAGCAGAAGGCTAAACAAGAGCGCGCGCCGCCAAGCCTTAAATCACATTTATAAGGATTTGGTTAGCATAGTAATAACAAAATCAAGTGACAAGGCTGGGAGGGGGCAGAGGAGGAAGAGGGAGACGGGGGATTATTTTTAGCATAGCAGAGGTCTGTGGAAGGAGATGATGAGGCTTTTGAAGGTGAGCAGGCTGGCTGATGTTAAACAGGACAAATTACAGGGTTTACGGTCGGAGGGAAGTTAAGACCGTACGCTCGGTCCCTGTAGAAATGTATTCAATTCATTTCCAGTAATCTGCCACATAATGATAAAAAGATCTTTCGGGAATACAGGAGGCATATACTGTATCTGCTCTGTTGTAATTCTGTCACGGTTAACCTTAGAATTACTGTACTGACTTTAACATACACAGTATATAAGGGATATCGGCAGACACAGGGTCACAGATACACACACATATTAAACAGTTAAATTCAATACCTGAATATGGATATTAATAATTATCATTATTATTATGAAGTCATACTCATTTCAATGAAATCGGCTGTGATAAGGTTGGCATATCTGCAATTCAAACGCAGATCTTGATTACATACGACTCATAATAGTATTTTCTTGGCTTACAGTATTCATGTTTTAGCTAAGCAACTTGTATTAGATCAAAATATACACGCACGCGCACGCACGCACGCACGCACGCACGCACGCACGCACGCACGCACGCACGCACGCACGCACGCACGCACGCACGCACGCACGCACGCACGCACGCACGCACGCACGCACACACACACACACACACACACACACACACACACACACACACACACACACACACACACAGTCACATATTCCTTAGCTGTGAACATGGCAAGGTTTATGTTCACAGGACTAGCTGTCAGGTCCGAGAAGTAAGAATTCATGGATGAAATGACATTAAAAAGATCTACATTTGAATGGAAACGAGATACCCTGGTGAATACGTAAAGATCTCATCTGTCTTGACTAGGTGAAACCCCTGTTTTCTACACACACTGAGAGAGAAGAAAGGACTGTGTGTGTGTGTGTGTGTGGGTGTGTGTGTGTGTAGGTGTGTGCACCCGTGTGTCTCCACGGAGAGACAGAGAAAGAAAGAAGCTGTAATGACACTACACATAGAATTCATGTATTTAATCAAACACTATTCAACATACACTACTTAATAGATGGAAACTACTGAGAGCTCCAAGGACAATGAGGTGCTTCACCAAACTACTGTCCAAAAATATACATACAGAATATCCCTTCAACATGTATGAATTAATTCATGAGTAGGATTACTATCTTTGAATGGAACCTAGTTGTGTCACGCTGAGTTTGTTATGTGAATGACGAGGGTTTACATGAACATGTAAATCACGCTTTGAATTCTAAATTCACTCCACATCATATTTGCTTCAGTTCAATTCTATGTGATTAACTTTGATTATGTTCCTTTGGAGCGTACATGCTCATCAGTGTCTCCTATCAGCAGCGTGTGCTTTCTGTTTTCTTATGAATGTCTTTATATTGTTCTCTGCATACCAATTCAAGTACTTGATCCCCTGCTGATTTTGTACGTTTGCCCACTGACAAAGAAATGATCAGTCTATAATTTGAATGGTAGGTTTTTTTGAACAGTGAGAGAAGAATAACAACAAAAAATCCAGAAAAACGCATGTCAAAAATGTTATAAATTGATTTGCATTTTTATGAGGGAAATAAGTATTTGACCCCCTCTCAATCAGAAATATTTCTGGCTCCCATGTGTCTTTTATACAGGTAACAAGCTGAGATTAGGAGCACACTCTTAAAGGGAGTGCTCCTAATCTCAGTTTGTTACCTGTATAAAAGACACCTGTCCACAGAAGCAATCAATCAATCAGATTCCAAACTCTCCACCATGGCCAAGACCAAAGAACTCTCCAAGGATGTCAGGGACAAGACAAGGCTGGAATGGGCTAAAAGACAAAAGAAGAAACACAAAATAACTGTCAATCTCCCTCGGCCTGGGGCTCCATGCAAGATCTCACATCGTGGAGTTGCAATGATCATGAGAACGGTGAGGAATCAGCCCAGAACTACTTGGGAGGATCTTGTCAATGATCTCAAGGCAGCTGGGACCATAGTCACCAAGAAAACAATTGGTAACACACTACGCTGTGAAGGACTGAAATCCTGCAGCGCCCGCAAGGTCCCCCTGCTCAAGAAAGCACATATACATGCCCGTCTGAAGGTTGCCAATGAACATCTGAATGATTCAGAGGAGAACTGGGTGAAAGTGTTGTGGTCAGATGACACCAAAATCGAGCTCTTTCGCATCAACTCAACTCGCCGTGTTTGGAGGAGGAGGAATTCTGCCTATGACCCCAAGAACACCATACCCACCGTCAAACATGGAGGTGGAAACATTATGCTTTGGGGGGGAGTTTCTGCTAAGGGGACAGGACAACTTCACCGCATCAAAGGGACGATGGACGGGGCCATGTACCGTCAAATCTTGGGTGAGAACCTCCTTCCCTCAGCCAGGGCATTGAAAATGGGTCGTGGATGGGTATTCCAGCATAACAATGACCCAAAACACACGGCCAAGGCAACAAAGGAGTGGCTCAAGAAGAAGCACATTAAGGTCCTGGAGTGAGCTAGCCAGTCTCCAGACCTTAATCCCATAGAAAATCTGTGGAGGGAGCTGAAGGTTCGAGTTGCCAAACAAAACCTTAATGACTTGGAGAAGATCTGCAAAGAGGAGTGGGACAAAATCCCTCCTGAGATGTGTGCAAACCTGGTGGCCAACTACAAGAAACGTCTGACCTCTGTGATTGCCAACAAGGGTTTTGCCACCAAGTACTAAGTCATGTTTTGCAGAGGGGTCAAATACTTATTTCCCTCATTAAAATGCAAATCAATTTATAACATTTTTTACATGCGTTTTTCAGGATATTTTTTTGGTTATTCTGTCTCTCACTGTTCAAATAAACCTACCATTAAAATTATAGACTGATAATTTCTTTGTCAATGGGCAAACGTACAAAATCAGCAGGGGATCAAATACTTTTTTCCCTCACTGTATATACCAATTATTGAATTGGTACATTATAAAAATATAAATATGTGGTTTGATTTAAATTATTTTCTCAGTTATCTTTAATTGTAAGGATAATATCTGGAAGTTTAAGAAACTTCTTCCTCCGTTAGTGTCTTGTGCTCCTGTTGAATGAGGCTCTCCATTAAGTGAAAAATGCTGCCTTCCACTATGGGTTACAAGTACACGCATCTAACATTGACACAGTGGCTATAACTAGCAGTGGGAATAGGCTCCTGTGTAGTAGGTGTGTATTTCTGTGTTTGTGCGTGCGTGCGTTTGTGTGTGTGCGTGTCTCTGTCCTGTATGTAAGCAGTATATGGGACAGACCCTTACGGAGCCTTTAGAAAGAAGAGATGGGAACAATCTCTGAGGCCATTTCTAAATCAGAGACAAGTATAAAAAGCAATGCCTATTTAAAAACATAGAGATACAATATAACCCAAGAGCAGTCATGGACCCTTCCAGAGAGAGAGATTCAAAGGAAATATGGTCCATGGTTATCCTGTCTTCCCCTCGTCTGTCACCTTGCCTGTCCTCTACCCCTCCTCCATCCCTCCGTCGTCACTCTCTCCCTCTCTCTCAGCCACATTATTTTGAAGAATCTCCTCGATTCTTTGCATCTGTTAATTTAGTGTGGGTTTCCCAACCGCTGTTTCACCCTGATGGGCCCCAATGATGAGATGTGTGTGTGTGTGTGTGTGTGGTGATGAGATGTGAGGGACGGTTTATTAGCACTGCCAGTAGACAGTAAAACACAGCGTCTCCCATAATCCTCTCTGGCGGTGGCTGGGCGCTGACTCGGGCGTTGAGGCTCTTGAACGCAGCGTTGTGTCGTTTCACAGCTAAACCCTGACGGGCTATAAAGGTCTTATCTCTGGTAATAACCATCATGGCATCACACACTCTGGGTAATACAACGCCTCTCTCAAAGTCACAAGGGAGTAGTGTGTGTGGTTGTGAGTGTGTGGGTGTGTGTCTGCGTATACAGTGGGGAAAAAAGTATTTAGTCAGCCACCAATTGTGTGCAAGTTGTGTGCAAGTTCTCCCACTTAAAAAGATGAGAGAGGCCTGTAATTTTCATCATAGGTACACGTCAACTATGACAGACAAAATGAGAAAGAAAAATCCAGAAAATCACATTGTAGGATTTTTAATGAATTTATTTGCAAATTATGGTGGAAAATAAGTATTTGGTCAATAACAAAAGTTTCTCAATACTTTGTTATATACCCTTTGTTGGCAATGACACAGGTCAAACGTTTTCTGTAAGTCTTCACAAGGTTTTCACACACTGTTGCTGGTATTTTGGCCCATTCCTCCATGCAGATCTCCTCTAGAGCAGTGATGTTTTGGGGCTGTCGCTGGGCAACACGGACTTTCAACTCCCTCCAAAGATTTTCTATGGGGTTGAGATCTGGAGACTGGCTAGGCCACTCCAGGACCTTAAAATGCTTCTTACGAAGCCACTCCTTCGTTGCCCGGGCGGTGTGTTTGGGATCATTGTCATGCTGAAAGACCCAGCCACGTTTCATCTTCAATGCCCTTGCTGATGGAAGGAGGTTTTCACTCAAAATCTCACGATACATGGCCCCATTCATTCTTTCCTTTACACGGATCAGTCGTCCTGGTCCCTTTGCAGAAAAACAGCCCCAAAGCATGATGTTTCCACCCCCATGCTTCACAGTAGGTATGGTGTTCTTTGGATGCAACTCAGCATTCTTTGTCCTCCAAACACGACGAGTTGAGATTTTACCAAAAAGTTATATTTTGGTTTCATCTGACCATATGACATTCTCCCAATCCTCTTCTGGATCATCCAAATGCACTCTAGCAAACTTCAGACGGGCCTGGACATGTACTGGCTTAAGCAGGGGGACACGTCTGGCACTGCAGGATTTGAGTCCTTGCGTGGAGCCCCAGATCGAGGGAGATTATCAGTGGTCTTGTATGTCTTCCATTTCCTAATAATTGCTCCCACAGTTGATTTCTTCAAACCAAGCTGCTTACCTATTGCAGATTCAGTCTTCCCAGCCTGGTGCAGGTCTACAATTTTGTTTCTGGTGTCCTTTGACAGCTCTTTGGTCTTGGCCATAGTGGAGTTTGGAGTGTGACTGTTTGAGGTTGTGGACAGGTGTCTTTTATACTGATAACAAGTTCAAACAGGTGCCATTAATACAGGTAACGAGTGGAGGACAGAGGAGCCTCTTAAAGAAGAAGTTACAGGTCTGTGAGAGCCAGAAATCTTGCTTGTTTGTAGGTGACCAAATACTTATTTTCCACCATAATTTGCAAATAAATTCATTAAAAATCCTACAATGTGATTTTCTGGATTTTGTTTTCTCATTTTGTCTGTCATAGTTGATGTGTACCTATGATGAAAATTACAGGCCTCTCTCATCTTTTTAAGTGGGAGAACTTGCACAATTGGTGGCTGACTAAATACTTTTTTTCCCCACTCTATGTAGGGAAAGAGCGCAGGGGTAAGTGTGTGTGTGTGTGTGTGTGTGTGTGTGAGTGTGTGTGTGTGTGGGGGGGGGGGGGGTTGATTGATATAGCAGTGTGGGTGGTGTGTGTTTGACACATGTTCTCTCTGTTAGGGCCACAGACAGAGAGGGCTTTGAGCGATGGACGCAGCACTACTGATGTTTTACTGTCCACACACAATCACACACACACACACACACACACACACACAAATGCTACTGTCCGACCCATCTATAATTGTCCACATGTAGTAAAGATGGAAGGACACACACACAGACACAGGAAGGTGTGTGTGCATGAGTGTGTGTGTGTGTGTGTGTGTGTGTGTGTGTGTGTGTGTGTAGCGGGGGGTGCTAATTCTGCATAGCAATGAGAAAGCGATGGGCCATAATACAACGCATCCTGAATGTATGCAAATAGTGGTGCTATAATTATAATGTATGTAATAATAGAGTAGCAGTAATTAATTTATAACTTTGCAGAGAGAGTCTGTTCCGCTGGCTAATGTGATTCTATTACAGCAATTAGCTAGCAATGACACTGGCTAGGTCACCTACACGCACTGTACAGTACACCTTCAATACACACTCTCTTTTTCTCACTCTCTCTCTATCTATCCTAGCCCTCTCCCTTTCTCTCTTTCTTCCTCTCTCTTTGAGGTAGTCTTTCTTTCTTTCTTTCTTTCTTTCTTTCTTTCTTTCTTTCTTTCTTTCTTTCTTTCTTTCTTTCTTTCTTTCTTTCTTTCTTTCTTTCTTTCTTTCTTTCTTTCTTTCTTTCTTTCTTTCTTTCTTCCTCTTTACCTCTGCCTCTCCACATCTTGTAATCCCTCCTATGGTGTGTACTGTATGACTTTTGATAGTGCATGTGTGTGTGTGTTTAATGTGTGTGGGTGTGTTTATGTGTGTGTGTGTGTGTATTTGGATCAGTCCTTTTAGCTTGTAGTCCGTGAGAGCATGTGAGTTTAGAAAACATAGGACTTTTTAAATAAAGTGCATGTATTCCTATGAGTATGAGTCTCCTCACTGTCCTCTGCGGTACGTAGACTAGTTAAGTCGCTGGCAGTCTCTCTGTGTGTGTGGGACACCACCACTCAGAACAGGCAGTCTGTGTACGGAGACAGACCTTCCAAAGTGTGGCTGAATGTACTGGTCACGTTGTCCAGCAGTCTAGGACAGAAAGAATACACACACTCAATCAATTTACTGTCAAGCCCTGCACATAACGAATTCAAAACATTTCATATATCAAATCCCACATTTATCAACTAGTAAATTAGGGTAAAACCCATGGCAACCAGCATCAATCCACCCTTCCTCTATCACACATACATATGGATATCAATTAACAAAACGTCACTAAATGTGAAGCATGGTAATTGGCACGACTGAAATGAATGAATCAGCAAGCTATTGTTCTAGCCAGGCCAATCTCCCAGCCCAGGCCTTTCTATAGACGTGTACTGGACATAATGAATAAATCAGGGTAAGAATGAGAGGCGTAGGTAACGTGCTGGAGGATGAGGGAATGAGGCTGATATATAATACATGGACCTAGTCATTTATTTATTACCACAGAATGAGAATCCCCCTTTTTGGATTAAATTGCAATTTGTTGTCAGGAAGCATGGAATGAATACATATCAAAAACCACCAGCACAACTTTTTTCTTTTGATCTTGTTCTCTCTCAGTCTACCGATCTCTCTCTCTCTTTCTCTCTAAATCTCTCTCCGTCTACCAATCTCTCTCTCTCTACCTCTCTCGCTCTCTCTCTAAATCTCTCTCCATCTACCAATCTCTCTCTCTCTCTACCTCTCGCTCTCTCTACCTCTCTCTATCTACCAATCTCTCTCTCTCTCTTTCTACCTCTCTCTCTACCTCTCTCTCTCTACCACTCTCTTTCTCTCTACCTATCTCTCGCTCTCTCTCTACCGTTCTTTGCCCTCCCCTTTCTCTCATTCCCTCTCTCCCTCTTCATACAATGCATTCTAGCCAGCTCAATAGCCCAGGCTGTATATTTTGCCAATTAACTTTGTTCTTGATCTTACAAAGGCTATACCCTATGCTACAATGCATTTTAAAGTGATAAATTAGGGCCAAACAGTGATAAGGTACAATAGCTATGTATTGAACTATAAGAGTATATTGTTGTAGTGGTTCGTCCTATTGTGGTCCTGTGTAACCCTGACCAGCAGTAGTAATGTCTACTCTATCTGTTAGTGATGCTAGTGGCTTCAGTAGTGATGGTCTCTTGTATAGGTGATGGTACCTCTCTGACCAGCAGTAGTAATGTCTACTCTATCTGTTAGTGATGCTAGTAGCTTCAGTAGTGATGGTCTCTTGTATAGGTGATGGTCCCTCTCTGACCAGCAGTAGTAATGTCTACTCTATCTGTTAGTGATGCTAGTAGCTTCAGTAGTGATGGTCTCTTGTATAGGTGATGGTCCCTCTCTGACCAGCAGTAGTAATGTCTACTCTGTCTGTTAGTGATGCTAGTGGCTTTAGTAGTGATGGTCTCTTGTACAGGACTGTCTGGCGTAGCCCTCATCTGTAGGCCGTAGTAAAGTGGTCTAGGAGCTTTGACACGGCCTGGAGGGAGTCAGGACACTTGCAGGCTGGCAGGGGTGGTGTCTGACCTACCTGGGGGCATCACACCATCTGGAGCTAGGGAGCTAGGGAGGGAGGGAGAGAGAGAGAGAGAGAGAGACAGAGAGAGAGAGAGAGAGAGAGAGAGAGAGAGAGAGAGAGAGAGAGAGAGAGAGAGAGAGAGAGAGAGAGAACAAGAAAGAGAGAGAGAGGGATAGAGAGAGAGAACAAGAAAGAGAGAACGAAAGTGCAATTACATTTACATTTTAGTCAATGTAACAGAATGTGGAAAAAGTCAAGGGGTCTGAAGAAGAAGAAGAAGAAGAAGAAGAAGAGAGAAATTAATGTACATTTTTTTAGACATAGATGATGACACCGTGCCATTTGTCCCTCTGGGCTCTCTGTAGGCCATGAGAACAGACAGCTCAGCTTGTGCCACAGATGATGACTTGTGGCCTGAATGAAAGACAACATCCTCCCTCTCTTCCGCCATAAGGCATTATCATTCAGAGAGTGGCAGGAGTTAGCGCTCCCTCTCTGATCTACAACAAAGGCTGTTCTCACAAAGAACCTTACGGAAACAGAGAAAGAGAGAGAGGCTGTGCTCTGAAATGAGAGAGAGAGAGATGGAGCAGAGAGGAGAAAAATGCTAGAGACTCGTTTCTAAAGACGGGTCGACATCCACTCACCCCTCCACTCACACACACACACACACACACACACACACACACACACACACACACACACACACACACACACTTATCCTATCCTCATTAACAGTGTCTTTGCATTGTGATCCTCTTCAGGCAACAGTTTAACTCTCCACTTATGACCAACAAGCAGACAGACGGTGAAACATCTTCACTGTCTGGAGGGAAAACATCTTGACTGGACACTCCAGTCCAAATCACACTCTAAGAGAGGCTATACAACCCACAGTGTGTGTGAGAGTGTGTGTGTGTGTGTGTGTGTGTGTGTGAGACCCTCTCTCCAACAAGCTCCTCCACAATACCCTTGTTCAATCAACACCAACACATAGCCGTCCACTCATCACCCCACTACACTACAACCCAGACTCAAATCATCACTGATTAGTGATCACACACACCAGACCAACTGATGGGACAATACATCATAATACATAGGAAAAACAGACATATTG
Organism: Coregonus lavaretus; assembly: GCF_964263955.1. NCBI lineage: Eukaryota > Metazoa > Chordata > Actinopteri > Salmoniformes > Salmonidae > Coregonus > Coregonus lavaretus. The sequence continues at coordinate 33,984 of NW_028161657.1, read as the reverse complement.
GACAGAATGATAAAGGCTGCACAACAAAATCAAAAGAGAAAAACAAAATACTCGCTAATAGATAACCGAGAATAAAAGTTATCTCATTTTGGGGATGGGATGTGGTGAGAGGGCCGTTTAGTAATCACGTCTGTGTGTGAATAAAGTGATTTGTGTGTGTGTGTGTTGTGTGTCTGCGTGAAAGCGTGCATGTGTCGATGTGTGTGTGTTGGTGTGGGTGTGTGTGTATTATTAAAATGATTTGGTGGCAATGCGTTGGTCTAATGTGTTGATGGATGGGAAGGACGTGTGTCAATATGGCCGGTGGAACAGAGGATTATGGAGAGAGGGAGAAACACCCCGGGGACTCATCTGTCACTTAGGAAGACAGGAAACAATACGGACCACATCAAAAAAAGGAGGGAGTGAAAAAACAACAAAACAAGACAAAGGAGATGACTTAACCCAATCCCCTGTTCCCTGGTGAAGGGGCGGGCGGGGTGGAGGGTGTGTGTGTGTGTGTGTTTGTGTATCGGGGTCGAGCACATCACTCACGTCAGCACCCCAAAATTAGTTTCAGACCTAATTTACATAATGCACAGCACTCACATTACGGCAAAAACACAGAATGGAAAGAATAAATAAATAAATGAGAGAGAGAGAGAGAGAGAGAGAGAGAGAGAGAGAGAGAGAGAGAGAGAGAGAGAGAGAGAGAGAGAGGAGAAATAAAATAAGGAGTGTCTGCAGTATCTGGGTCGTGTTCAGTAGGCTTGCTCTCCTTTTCTCCTCCCTTTATCTGGACTGATGCAGAAGACCAAACTGTTGAAAGCAAATGATTGGTTGGCATCCCCCACGTAGTATCTAGCATCACCTATAGTATCTTACATTCTCAGATCCTGGGGCCCTATGTAGTACTCTACTTTTGGCCAGACCTAGATCACTATAGTGCATTATAAAGGGAACCATTTTGGACGCAACGTTAAGCATATTACCCATCTGCCCCGGCTCTCTAGTTGTGGCCAAGCCCGTAACTGTGGTGATGGTGATGAGTAGCGTATGGGAGGACATTGAGCCTGGGCCCAGCCCAATGTTATAGCTGCTATCTAGTCAGCCCGATGACTGGTCATAGCCAAGACTCTAACTGCATGTGTATAGAACAGCTAGTGCCACAATAACCCATTTTCCTACAGTACAATGTGCCAGGCGTCATTACTGGATTGGCTACAATACCCAACAGGTTGCTGATGTACTTGATAATGTTCTCTCGGTCAGCTTATATGGCCAAATAAAGGCGTAGAAACACAGTTTGGCATTTGGCGCAGAGTACAATGTATTGTGTTTGACTGAACCATATATATGTATTTGGAGGGCTGCTGCTTGGGTGAGTGAGTGTGTGTGTGTGTCTATGTGCCTATGTGTGTGTGTTTTTCTGTGTATCCCAGACCCTAGTTTCCTTCAGAGTCTGTATCTAGTTGACAAGGCAGTTTATTCTAACCACTGGTTACCTCCAACCCACAGAGAGAGAAGACATGCGGCTCTGTGCCTTTGTCTTCACTCCACTCTCAGGTAAATCAGAGGTGTCACTAATCATTTTAAACTATGCACTTTTATGTTCTCCCTCCATCTGTAAGCTCTCAGCCTCTTCTGTTCTTTGATATAGCAAGAAGAGATTGAGACAAGGCTTCAGTTCGCCTAACAGAAGTCTAAAGATCTGCCGAGGGGAGCGAGAGGGAGAGAGAGTGGGAGAGAGGGGGAGATATGGGAGAGAAAGGGGGAGAGAGAGGGGGGAAGTGTGGTATTTAAAATTTATACTTCCTCATGCCTTTGTTTTGAACTTGAACATTTTTTCGGAATAACTTTCCAGACTCATGCTTTTGTTGGGGTATGACTACTGTGGCACCAGGGTGCAGGTGTGTGTGTGTTTGTGTGTGTGTGTGTGTAGTTCTGTCTTTAGCATCTGATCAGCTCTGGCATTTATCAGTATGCACAATCAGGTCCCATTCTACCAAATCAATTAGGGATAAACATACACACAAACACTCTGACACACACACATACACACACACACTCTCACACAAACACACAGTCAATATCACGTTTCAGGAGAAGACCCAGATGCAGACAGTGTTGAAGTAACAAAAGTTTATTACAAAAACAGGGGGCAGGCAAACGACAGGTCAAGGGCAGGCAGTGGTCAGTAATCCAGATCAGAGTCCAAAAGGTACAGAACGGCAGGCAGTCTCAGGGTCAGGGCAGGCAGAGGTCAATAATTCAGGGTGGTGTGACAAGGTACAGAACGGCAGGCAGGCTAAGGGTCAGGGCAGGCAGAATGGTCAAAACCGGGAAAACTAGAAAACAGGAACGTGAGAAAGACAGGAGCAAGGGGAATACCACTGGTAGGCTTGATGAAACAAAACAAACTGGCAACAGACAAACAGAGAATAGAGGTATAAACACTGGGGATAATGGGGAAGATGGGCGACACCTGAGTGGGTTGGAGACATTCCAAAAGACAGGTGAAACAGATCAGGGTGTGACAGTACCCCCCCTCTAGGGGCGCCACCTGGCGTCCTACCTGGGCACATACCTGGTTGACTGGGGTGCCGGCGTTGAAACTCAGCGATGAGGCCTGGGTTCAGGATGTCCCTGGCGGGACTGGAATCTCCTGCCCCGAGGTCGAACCTTCACGAGATGCCTCACCATGTACGCCGGTTGGCCGTTGATGAGACGGTGGAGAGGGGTGGGCCTGGAAACAGGAGACAAAGGGCTGTGAGACATGGCTTTGATCCTAGACACATGAAAAGTGGGATGTATACGGAGGCTACGGCGCAACAGACGACGAACAGCAGAGGGGCTAATGATCTTGGAGATGGGGAAAGGGACAATAATCCGGTTGGAAAGTTTGCGGGACTCCACCCGGAGGGGCAGATCTCAGGTGGACAGCCATACCTTCTGCCCGAGACGATACCGGGAAGCCGGTGTCCGGAGGCGGTCCGCTTGTCGTCGATACCTAGAGGTGGTCTTGAGAAGAGCCGATCGGGCTCTCCTCCAGGTACGACAACAGCGGCGGACAAACATCTGGGCCGAGGGAATGCCGACCTCTTCCTCTTGCTCCGGGAGGAGCGGGGGCTGATAACCCAGGGAACACTCAAATGGCAAAAGACCCGTAGCAGAGCAGAGAAGGGTGTTGCGGGCGTATTCGACCCAAACTAGTTGCTGGCTTCAGGTGATTGGGTTGGCGGAGACCAGGCAGCGCAGAGTCGTCTCCAGGTTTTTGTTGGCTCGCTCCGACTGGCCATTGGACTGAGGGTGGAAACTGGAGGACAGGCTGGCCGATGACCCAATGAGTGTGCAGAACGCCTTCCAGAACCGGGACGAAAACTGAGGACCCCAGTCGGAGACCATGTCCACTGTGAGTCCATGGATCCGGAAGACGTGCTGCACCATGAGCTGGGCCGTCTCTTTGGCGGAGGGTAGCTTGGGGAGAGGAATGAAGTGGGCGGCTTTGGAAAACCGGTCCACAACTGTCAGGATGGCGGAGTTGCCATCAGACTGGGGAAGACCCATGACAAAGTCCAGGGATATGTGAGACCAGGGACGGTGAGGAACAAGCAGAGGTTGGAGGAGACCAGTCGGAGCTTGCCGAGGAGTCTTGTTCTGCGCACAGATCGTACAGGCGGCGATGAATGCGGAGACGTCAGGAACCATGGTAGGCCACCAAAAGCATTGTCGCACAAAGGCCAGGGTACGACGGGAGCCCAGTTGGCAAGCAAGCCTGGAGTGGACCGAGGAGTGGACATCCGGTTACCTGGGCCCCCCCCCGGGGTTCGGCTGGGAATGCTGCGCCTCCTGGACCTGCTTCCCTATTCTCAACTGAGTGCCGTCGCCAAGCACGAGGTGGGAAGGATGGTCTCAGATTCCGGGGGTGTAGCCGTAGGGCTATAGCGACGTGATAGCGCATCTGGCTTGACATTCTTGGATCCCGGTCGGTATGAGCGAGAGAAGTTGAACCGGGTGAAAAGCAGGGCCCTCCTTGCTTGCCTAGATTTGAGACGCTTGGCGGTGCGGAGATATTCCAAGTTCTTGTGGTCTGTCCACACAATGAATGGATGTTCCGCCCCCTCCAGCCAGTGCCTCCACTCTTCCAACACCATTTTCACCACGAGAAGCTCACAATTCCCCACATCATAATTCCTCTCCGTGGTGGCAATGGGAGAAGAAGAAGGCGCAGGGATGTAACTTGAGGTCCAGGGCCGAACACTAGGACAGGACCACCCCCACTCCGACATCCGAAGCATCGGCCTCTAGTATGAACTGGCCATGACTGACCAAGCAGACTCGGACCAGCTCCGCAACGCCATTTCCTCCCAAGGAGCCACCATTGGAAGGCACGAAGAGTTGCTTCGTCGTCTCATGGAAGGGTTCCAGACCTTGGCCGATTGCCATTACCGAGCGTTTAACACATTGCTGGAGCAATTCCGCAGGTTGTCTGTTAGGCAGCCTACCACGACAGTAACCTCCCAGCCCTCAGTAACCCAGCTGTTAGCAGCACGTCCTCCCCTGCCACCCCAGTTTCCCGCGAACCCTGCTTACCTCCCCTGGAATGCTTCGCTGGAGAGTCGGAAACCTGTCGGGCATTTCTCGGTCAGTGTTCACTCATCATCGAGTTGCAGCCCTCCTCCTTCCCCTCGGACCGCTCTAAGATAGCGTACCTCATCACGCTGATGTCCGGGAGGGCTCTCCCCTGGCTACGGCAGTGTGGGAACAACAGTCGGCCAAATGCTTCAGTCTGGAGGAGTTCGTGCAGGAGGTATAAAGGTTTTCGATGCTCCATTGTCCGGGAGAGAGGCTGCCCGGAAGTTACTCCAGCTTCGGCAAGAATCCCGCAGTGGAGTGGATATGGAGTGGATTTCCGCAAGTTGGCAGCTGAGTGTGCCTGGAACCCGTAAGCACTGTTCGACACATTCCTGCATGGAATATTGGAGGAAGTAAAGGACGAGCTCGCAGACCGGACCCTAGCGACGGATCTCAACTCGCTCATTGCCCTGACCATTCGGATCGATGGGCGACTACGGGAATGAAGGAAGGAGAGGAAGTCCGGTTCCACCTCGCCCCCGAGGCCTACCAGAAGTCCCCGACTGCTCCGTTGCCAAGAGAACCCGAGGCTACCCAAGTTCCCCCGAGAGTCTCCGAAGTCTTCCCGAGCCGATGCAACTAGGCAGAGCTAGGCTGTCTCCAGCCGAATGGCAATACAGGCTTCACACGAAGAGTTGCCTGTATTGCGGGACTACTGGTCATTTTGTGTCCACCTGTCCACTTAAAGACCAGGCTCACCAGTAGGAGCGAGTACTCTGGTGGGCCATACAGATAACTTTTCCTCTCCCCTTACTCACACCCCCTTTCATGCCATCTTGCTGTGGGGGAACCAGTCGAAATCTCTCCGGGTACTCATCGACTCTGGGGCCGATGAGAGCTTTATGTACGCTACCCTGGCGTTCGAGCTGGGCATCCCCACTCAGCCCCTCTCCATTCCCATGGACGTTAGAGCGCTGGACGGTGCTCTATAGGCCGGATCACCCACAATACCACCCCCATCATCCTACGAGTATCAGGGAACGACAGCGAGACGATCCAATTCCTGCTAATTAAGTCTCCTCAGGTTCCCGTGGTATTGGGTTTCTCTTGGCTCCAGCAACACAACCCCTTTATTGACTGGTCTACTGGTGCCATCATGGGCTGGAGCCCGTTCAGCCACGCTCATTGCCTGAAGTCAGCGCAGCCTGCCCCGGGACGTCTTCCTGGGGGCTCGGAAGTTCAGTAAGGCCCGGGCCACTTCGCTTCCGTCGCACCGACTGCGGAATCGACCTTCTCCCAGGCACCACTCCGCATCTGGATCGACTGTACTCGCTGTCGGGTCCGGAAACAAGGCTATGGAGACCTACATTGAGGACACCCTAGCTCCGGGTTCATCCGTCCTTCTGCATCCCCCGCCTGCGCAGGGTTCTTCTTTGTGGAGAAGGACAAAATCCTGCGCCTGTGCATCTACTACCAGGGACTCAACGACATCACGGTAAAGAACCACTACCCGCACCACTCATCTCCTCGGCCTTCAAGCCACTCCAGGGGGCCAGTTCGTACTATCACGTTTCAGGAGAAGACCCAGATGCAGACAGTGTTGAAGTAACAAAAGTTTATTACAAAAACAGGGGGCAGGCAAACAACAGATCAAGGGCAGGCAGAGGTCAATAATCCAGGGTGGTGTGACAAGGTACAGAATGGCAGGTAGGCTCAGGGTCAGGGCAGGCAGAATGGTCAAAACCGGGAAAACTAGAAAACAGGAACTAGAGAAACACAGGAGCAAGGGGAAAAACGCTGGTAGGCTTGACGAAACAAAACGAACTGGCAACAGACAAACAGAGATCACAGGTATAAATACACTGGGGATAATAGGAAAGATGGGCGACACCTGAAGGGGGGTGGAGACAATCACAAAGACAGGTGAAACAGATCAGGGTGTGACAGTCGAAGGTCTCTAGAATTTTTCTGATATTCATACAGTTCCTCTCCCGCACCTCATGGAGCAATACCTGTCCAGCAGAAGAGCATCACTTTGCACCCCCTTAACTCTGATCTGTGTGTGTGTGTGTGTGTGTGTTTGTGTCTCAGTGTGTGAGGAGAAGAAAAGGAGGGAACAGGGAAAAACGAGTGTGATCAAATTGGTGTAATAAGAGTCCTACGATGTTTGAAGGGACATGAGAGGAGATCACTGCTCCATTGATTCAGAAATACAGCTGACAGAGTGAGAGAGACAGAGGGAGGGAGAGAGAGAGAGAGAGAGAGAGAGAGAGAGAGAGAGAGAGAGAGAGAGAGAGAGAGAGAGAGGATAGAGCGAGAGAACAAGAGAGAGGAAGAGAGAGAGAGAGAGAGAGAGAGGGAGAGAGAGAGAGAACAAGAAAGAGGGAGGGAGAGAGAGAACAAGAAAGAGGGAGGGAGAGAGAGGGAGAGAGAGTGAGAGGGATAGAGAGAGAGAACAAGAAAGAGAGAGAGAGAGTGTAATGTAACAAAATGTGGAAAAAGTCAAGGGGTCTGAATACTTTCCGAATACACTGTGTGTATAGGGGTAAGATGACCAGGCATCAGGATATATGATAAACAGAGTAGCAGCAGCGTATAACCTATGATGATTGCAGGTGAGTGTGTGTGTGTGTAGAGTCAGTATCAATGTGTGTGCGTGTTATGTGTGTGTGAGCAAATGAAGTGTGTGTGTGTGAGTCTGTGTGTTGGATTGTCTGTGTGAGTATGTTTGAGTGAGTGTGAAGAATGTGCATAGTCAGTGTGTGAGTGTGCATATAGTCAGTACAAAAATATAAATACAATAGAAGGGTCAATGCAGATAGTCTGTGTAGCCATTTTGTTAGCTATTTAGTAGTCTTATGGCTTGGGGATAGAAGCTGTTCAGGAGCCTGTAGGTGCATCAGAATTGATGCTCCGGTACCGCTTTCTGTGCAGAAGCAGAGAGAACAGTCTATGGCTTGGGTGTCATTAACAATTTTCTGGGCCTTCCTTTCACACTGATATACAGGTCCTGGATGGCAGGGAGCTTGGCCCCAGTGATGTACTGGGCTGTTGGCACCACCCTCTGTAGCGCCATGCGACCGAGGGCGCTGCAGTTGCCATACCAAGCCCCTGTCCTTATACACACTGCTTCTCTTTACACACATGTGCACACGCACACACGCACACACACACACACACACACACACACACACACACACACACAGCCCATGCCTGGCTATGCTAGTGTGGTATAAATCAAGTGAATCCGTTTTCAGGTCATTAAGTAAATGATGTTAAGTAAAGGGAATGGTGCTGCAGGCAGCTATTTAACCAGCGACTAGTTAAGTGACTAGTTTTGTTTGTAGAGAAGATCGTAAAATGCAACATTTCTGAACCATAAAAGTCATCATTACAATCAACAACAATTTAACAGTCTAAAAGTCTCCCGTAACTACGGTGATTAACCCAGAAAGCCTTTCTATGTGTGTGTTTTTTAAGTGTGTGTGTGTGTGTGTGTGTCTCCCAGAAGCAAGCATTGTTGTGCAGCAGATTTCTAATGGCAAAATGTTCTACTGTTTTGTGTGTGTGTGTGTGTGTGTGTATGTATACTGAACAAAAATATAAACGCAACATGTGACAATTTCAACGATTTTACTGAGATACAGTTTATATAAGGAAATCAGTAAATTGAAATACATTCCTTAGGCCCTAGCCCACCCACTTGGGAGCCAGGCCGATCCACTGGGGAGCCAGGCCGATCCACTTGGGAGCCATGCCGATCCACTGGGGAGCCAGGCCGATCCACTAGGGAGCCAGGCCGATCCACTGGGGAGCCATGCCGATCCACTGAGGAGCCAGGCCGATCCACTGGGGAGCCGATCCACTGGGGAGCCAGGCCCAGCCGATCAGAATGAGTTGTTCCCCACAAAAGGGCTTTACTCCTCAGCTTCATCAGCTGTCCAGGTGGCTGGTCTCAGACAATACTTCAGGTGAAGAAGCCGGATGTGGAGGTCCTGGGCTGGCATGGTTACACATGGTCTGCGACGTTGGAGGTGGCTTATGGTAGAGAAATTAACATTTAATTATCTGTCAACAGCTCTGGTGAACATTCCTGCCGTCAGCATGCCAATTGCATGCTCCCTCAAAACTTTAGAATGGCATTTTATTGTCCCCAGCACAAGGTGCACCTGTGTAATGATCATGCTGTTTAATCAGCTTCTTGATATGCCACACCTGTCAGGTGGATGGATTATCTTGGCAAAGGAGAAATGCTCATTAACAAGGATGTAAGCAAATTTGTGCACAACATTTGAGAGAAATACTTTATTGTGTGTATGGAACATTTCTGGGATCTTTTATTTCTGCTCATGAAACATGGGACCAACACTTTACATGTTGTGTTTATATTTTTGTTCAGTATATGTGTGCATGCGTGTGTGAGAGAGAATGTCTAAATGTGTGTGTGTATGGTACCTTACCAGAAGGAAACATGAGACACAACCCATGGTGTTGCAGGCCCGGACAATCAGGCTCCCTGCCTCACAATACACATCACCTTCATCTTCATCACTATCATCATCATCACAATCAGCATCACCTGGAGAGGGAGAGAGAGGGAGAGAAAGATGAGAGAGAGGGAGAGAGATATATAACCTGAATCATCAGTATCTTAGTATTGAATTAATATTGTTTGAGGTAGACCTCACATGAAAAGGAGAGAAAGAAAGAAGCAGGACGTTTTAAATGGGAAATAAGTACTGTGCATTACCATCAACATGCCTCTGATCTCTGTAAAAGATACCTGCGGTTTGAGAGATTAATATAACCACACACAGAGAGATATGCTGTATATCAGATACATATGATTTATATATGATCCCCCATTAGACACCTGCTAATGAAAATGTTACAGATCAATCGATAATCCACCACACTTTGGCCCCCACGATGTACATGTTAGTGCACACACACGCACACATGTACACACACACACACACACACACACACACACACACACACACACACACACACACACACACATACTTTCTGACAGTCAGGCAGGTCAGGGGTTGACCATCATGGTCCCTAGTCACCACCACTTACAGTAATGCAATCCAGCTGAGGATATACGCCCCCAAGCACACATTAAATAGGAATTAATTTCACTTAGATCTCACTAGATCTATGGGTAAGGGAGGGGATAGGAGGGAGAGGAGAAGGGGTTAGGAGAAGGGAGAGATTAGTAGGGGAAGGGGAGAGGAGAGAGAAGAGTGGGGTTGAGAGAGGAAAAAGAGGGGAGACGGCAGGAAGGAGAGGAGTGAAAGGCCATAACCTGCCAATCTAATTGTCTGGGATGTTTCACTGTAAAGAAATCTATAGGTATGAAGAGAATGTAGGGAAAACTAACACATCTACCATCTACCTCTTTACTCATCCACCAGAGAGAGGGAGCGAGGAGGGAAGGAGAGAGAGAGGTAGAGAGAGAGGGGATGAGAAAGATAAGAGAGGGAAATAGGGAAACGGTGGAGAGGGAAAAAGAAAGAGGGAATGAAAGGAGAGAAAGAGAAAGAGAAAGAGAAAGAGAGAAAGATAGAGACTGCTGTGCTACCATACTGCCAACTTGGCACAACTTCTCATCTTCTATTAGCGCGAAAAACACGGAAGGTGAAAAATAAATAAATAAAAAAACTGATAAAATTTCACAGCTTAAGCAAAAATAAACAAGCTTAATGAATGAATGTGAGTTGGTTTCCCCAGACAGCCCTCTCTCTCCCCCACTCCCCGGACCTGCTCCGCTCTCCTCGCCAAATCTTATAATTGCCTCCAATTTACCTAGTCTGCTGTTGGCAGTTTGCAAAATGAAACGCTAACATGAAAGCATCCGTTTCCGTTTTTTATGGGCAAGTGCGTTCTTTCTCTCCTCCCTCGCTCTCTCTCGCCACCTCCCTCTCTCCCTTTGTCTCCCTCTCTCTCGCTTTCTCCACCTACACCCCCTCTCTCTCTGTCCCTCTCTTTCTCTCTCCTCTCTCCCTTTTCATCTCTTTCTCACCCCATCTCTCTCCTCCTCTCTCATGAGTAAAAGGCTGCAGTGGACATGTGCTATATTTTCCGACAGAGAGAGAGAGTGATGGCTGATTTTTAGCAGTGAGGAATAGAGCGCGGTTAAAAAGAGCTTTCTTCCTACAGCTCTACATAAATCACAACATGAGTCAATATTGAATAATGCTTGGCTTGGTCTGGGCCTCTTGATCAGCCTTGTCAGGGGGAATAGCTCCCTATCGCTGTCAACGTGTGTGTGTGTGTGTGTCCGTTGATCAGGCCTGTCATATGTAATAGGTCCCTCCTGGCTGTCTGTGACATAAGGGCCAGTTTTACTACAATACTAACATGTACAGGACCATTACACTGCTACTGGACCCCTGGACAGGGGAGCGGAAAGGAGAGGAAGGAGAGGAGAGGATGATGGAGACAGAGAGGGTTACTGTGGGCCGCTCAAAGAAAAAGAAAGGTCCTGAATATTAAGACATGCAAATCTATCCCATCTTCTACATCACTAGGCCTCTGACAAGACACACACACACACACACACACACAAATGCACACACACACTGATCCCTTTGCACAGATAAAGGCAGCATGTATCAAAGAGTCCGTGGGTAGCCAGAGTAATATTCCATCTCTCTCTTTCTTCCCTGGCTCTCATCCCTCTCTCTGCTCGTTCTAATCTGTGTGTTCCTGTGTGAAGGAGACATCAAAGCTCTGCTGTAACACACAGGTCTGCCTGCTCACTGTGAGAGGTCGCTAACATCTCAACACGCATTGATTACTATCACTGACTTTCTCCTCTCGCTCTCCACTCCCCTCTCCACCTCTATCTTCTGTTTGAAAATTGTATATACACTACCAGTCAAAAGTTTGGACACACCTACTCATTCAAGGGTTTTTCTTTATTTTTACTATTTTCCACATTGTAGAATAATAGTGAAGACATCAAAACTATGAAATAACACATATGGAATCATGTGGTAACCCAAAAAGTGTTAAACAAATCAAAATATATTTTATGTTTTAGATTCTTCAAAGTAGCCACCCTTTGCCTTGATGACAGCTTTGCACACTCTTGGCATTCTCTCAACCAGCTTCACCTGGAATGCTTTTCCAACAGTCTTGAAGGAGTTCCCACATATGCTGAGCACTTGTTGGCTGTTCCTCCACACCATCACACCTCCTCCTCCATGCTTCACGGTGCATGCAGAGATCATCTGTTCACCTACTGCGTCTCACAAAGACACGGCGGTTGGAATAAAAAAGATCACATTTGGACTTATCAGACCAAAGGACAGATTGCCACCAGTCTAATGTCCATTGCTAGTGTTTCTTGGCCCAAGCAAGTCTCTTCTTATTATTGGTGTCCTTTAGTAATGTATTCTTTGCAGCAATTCGACCATGAAGGCCTGATTCACACAGTCTCATCTGAACAGTTGATGTTGAGATGTGTCTGTTACTTGAACACTGTGAAGCATTTATTTGGGCTGCAATTTGTGAGGCTGGTAACTCTAATGAACTTATCCTCTGCAGCAGAGGTAACTCTGGGTCTTCCTTTCATGTGGCGGTCCTCATGAGAGCCAGTTTCATCATAGTGCTTGATGGTTTTTGCGACTGCACTTGAAGAAACTTGTTCTTGAAATTTTCCGGATTGACTGACCTTCCATGTCCTAAAGTAATGACGGACTGTCGTTTCTCTTTGATTGTTTGAGCTGTTCTTGCCATAATATGGTCTTTTACCAAATAGGGCCATCTTCTGTATACCACCCCTACCTTGTCACAACACAACTGATTGACTCAAACGCATTAAGAAGGAAAGAAATTCCACAAATTAACTTTTAACAAGGCAAACCTGTTAATTGAAATGCATTCCAGGTGACTACCTCATGAAGCTGGTTGAGAGAATGCCAAGAGTGTGCAAAGCTGTCATCAAGGCAAAGGGTGGCTACTTTGAAGAATCTCAAATATAAAATATATTTTGATTTGTTTAACACTTTTTTCGTTACTACATGATTCCATGTGTTATTTCATAGTTCTGATGTCTTCACTATTATTCTACAATGTAGAAAATAGTACAAATAAAGAAAAACCCTTGAATGAGTAGGTGTGTCCAAACTTTTGACTGGGACTGTACTTATTCATGATATACAGTGCATTAGGAAAGTATTCAGACCCCTTGACCTTTTCCACATTTTGTTACGTTACAGCCTTATTCTACAATGGTTTAAAGATTTTTTCCCTCATCAATCTACACACAATACCCCATAACGTCAAAGCAAAAAAAAGTTTTTTAGAAATGTTTGCAAAAGTATATAAAGAAATAACTGAAATATTACATTTACATAAGTATTCAGACCCTTTACTCAGTACTTTGTTGAAGCACCTTTGGCAGCGATTGGAGCCTCGAGTCTTTTTGGGTATGACGCTACAAACTTGGCACACCTGTATTTGGGGAGTTTCTCCCATTCTTCTCTGCAGATCCTCTCAATTTCTGTCAGGTTGGATGGGGAGCGTCGTTGCACAGCTATTTTCAGATCTCTCCAGAGATGTTCAATCGGGTTCAAGTCCGGGCTCTGGCTGGGCCACTCAAGGACATTCAGAGACTTGTCCCGAAGCCAATTCTCTATTTTCTTGGCTTAGGGTTGTTGTTCTGTTGGAAGGTGAACCTTCACCCCAGTCTGAGGTCCTGAGCGCTCTGGAGCAAGTTTTCATCAAGGATCTCTCTGTACTTTGCACCGTTCATCTTTCCCCCGATCCTGACTAGTCTCCCAGTCCCTGTCGCTGAAAAACATCCCCACAGCATAATGCTGCCACCATCATGCTTCACCGTAGGGATGGTGTCAGGTTTCCTCCAGACGTGAAGCTTTCAGACGTGAAGAGTTCAATCTTGGTTTCATCAGACCAGAGACTTTTGTTTCTCATGGTCTGAGTCCTTTTAGATGCCTTTTGGCAAGCTCCAAGCGGGCTGTCATGTGCCTTTTATTGAGGAGTGGCTTCCGTCTGGCCACTCCACCATAAAGGCCTGATTGGTGGAGTGCTGCAGAAATGGTTATCCTTCTGGAAGGTTCTCCCATCTCCACAGAGGAACTCTGAAGCTCTGTCACAGTGACCATCGGGTTCTTGGTCACCTCCCTGACCAAGGCCCTTCTCCCCTGATTGCTCAGTTTGGCCGGGTGGCCATCTCTAGGAAAAGCCTTGGTGGTTCCCAACTTCTTTCATTTAAGAATGATGGAGGCCACTGTGTTCTTGGAGACCTTCAATGCTGCAAAAATGTTTTGGTACCCTTCTCCAGATCTGTGCCTCGACACAATCCTGTATCGGAGCTCTACGGACAATTCCTTCGACCTCATGGCTTGGTTTTTGCTCTGACATGCACTGTCAACTGCGGGATCTTATATAGACAGGTGTTTCTTTCCAAATCATGTCCAATCAATTAAATTTACCACAGGTGGACTTTGTCATTATGGGGTATTGTATGTAGATTGATGAGGAAAATGTTTTATTTAATACATTTTATAATAAGGCTGTAATGTAACAAAATGTGGAAAAAGTCAAGGGGTCTGAATATTTTCCGAATGCACTGTACATACACACTCTCATGCACACACACACAAATACAAAAAATGGCGCTGCAGTGGATGGCCGCCGTCTTACTCCTGATAAATGCTGTTATTTAGTGTGTTTTTTTACGCTGACCGTAACTTTTTTTGTACATTATGTTTCCGCCATCTCCTATGACCGAAAACAGCTTCTGGATATCAGAATAGCGATCACTAACCTCGATTTGGATGAAGATTTCTACTTTAGCGATGCGGCATCTCAGGACGTTATGCTTACCAGGGACCAGGCCCTGATCCCCGGGACTCGAACGAGGAAGAAAGGCAAGCGAGGAGGCGTCATGATTAGACTACGTCGGCGAGCATCGAGATCGCCATTGCCCTATGTTTTGTTGGCGAACGTACAAATTGGACGAGCTCCGTTCAAGATTTTCCTAGCAACGAAACATGTAATATCCTATGTTTTTCTGAGTTGTGGCTGAACATGGAAAAGCAATACTCTTCAAAAAGTACATACACATCCACCCTCCCGTCAACCTTGTCTGTATGTATGTGTTGGGCTTTATACAGTGCCTTCAGAAAGTATTCACACCCCTTGAGTTTTTCCACATTTTGTTGTGTTATGGCCTAAATTTTAAATTGATTAAATTGAGATTTTGTTTGGTCACTGGCCTTCACACAATACCCCATAATGTCAAAGTGGAATTCTGTTTTTAGAGATGTTTACAAATGAAAAGCTGAAATGTATTCAGTCAAGTATTCAACCCCTTTGTTGTGGCAAGCCTAAATAAGTTCAGGAGTAAAAAAAAACAGACATTGAACATCCTTTTGAGCATGGTGAAGTTATTCATTACACTTTGTATGGTGTGTCTCAATACACCCAGTCAATACAAATATACAGGCGTTCTTCCCAACTTAGTTGCCGGAAAGAATTCCAAAACAACACATTACTGAGTACCACTCTCCATATTTTCAAGCATAGTGGTGGCTGTATCATGTTAATTGGTTTTTCAGGATAAAAAATAAACTAAATGGAGCTAAGCACATGCACAATCCTAGTGGAAAACCTGGTTCAGTCTGCTTTCCACCAGACACTGGGAGATGAATGCACCTTTCAGCAGGACAATAACCTAAAACACAAGGCCAAATCTACACTGAAGTTGCTTACCAAGAAGACAGAAGCCGAGTTACAGTTTTGACTTAAATCTACATTAAAATCTATGTCAAGACCTCAAAATGGTTGTCTAGCAATGACTAATAAACAATCTGATGGAGCTTGAAGAATTTTGAAAATAATAATTGGCAAATGTTTCACAATCCAGGTGTGGAAAGCTCTTAGAGACTTACCCAGAAAGACTCACAGCTGTAATCACTGCCAAAGGTGCTTGTACAAAGTATTGACTCAGGGGTGTGAATACTTCTGTAAATTACATATTTCTATATTTATTTTTCAATACATTTTCAGAATTTTCTAAAAATATGTTTTCACTTTGCCATTATGGGGTATTGTGTGTAGATGGGTGTGAGAAAAAAATGATTTAATCCATTTTGAATTCAGGCTGTAACACAATAAAATGTGGAATAGGTCAAGGGGTATGAACACTTTCTGAAGGCACTGTAGATTGTTTATTTGTATGTGTTGGGCTTTAAGACTTGAGATTATTCTTTACAGAGTCAAGTATATTTGTCCAGGCCTTAATTGTTCCTTAACTAGCACCATTCATTCTCGCTGTCGATAATTCAAATATAATAACTTCTAATAGTAACTGTATCCACTGGCAGATTGGGAGAGAGTGAGGTGATCGTCTCTGATTGATTGAGAGATTCAAGGAGCTATCATCGTTAAGTAGCATAGCAGATGCAACACATTTAATATTTACATTCATGCACTTCTAAATTAATTTTGTAACTTTGTCCCAGAAGCATTTAACTGCAGGGCACTCTTACATCATATGAAGGAATGTGCCTACCTGATTTAGGGGACACAGTGAACAGTTGGGAGTTGGTGGCAATTTCATCATAACTGTAATGAATACTCAGGGAGAAAAAGGTGTAGATTCACACGCAGAGCACGGCAGGTGTTTATTTCGCCTTCGCAGAAGGCAGGAATCGTGGTCACAGGCAGGCAATGGTCATACACAGGTAGGCAAACAGGCAGGAGAAACAAAACTAGGACTGAAGGCTATAAATGGTTCTCACAAACGAGCTAGGAAAAGGCTTAGTAGAGTCAAAACGAACAATACCTCACAAGGCATAAACAGAATGAACTGAACTAAATAAGGAGCTGATGAGATCAGGTGAGTAACTAACACAGGTGAAATCAATGAACAAAAATGAAAGACAGGGCTATGTTCAAGAACACAAAGAAACAGGGCTACGTTCAAGAACACAAAGAAACAGGGCTACGTTCAAGAACACAAGGTTGACTAAGAAAATAAATACAGAACCTTACAGTAACACTTTTCTTTGGTTTTAAATACAGTCTGTGAACAAACTTAAAAGGTATAAATTAATGGTTCGGATTACGGGATGCCAAGGTAATATATTTTTCCATATTCTGTTCCAGTTAAAGGGTTGTTCAGATACAGTTAGATCTGTGGACAATACTTTTTTAATGGCTTGCTGAGAATACGAGCTTTTCAAAATTCTTTACATATTATAAAGATTTTTTTAATTTATAAATCTCATCATTGGATGGTTCGGTAGTTGGGTTTCCCAAGGGACTCCATAGGCCAGAATTGCTGCCTTGTAATGTGTATGTGTCTTTCAAATCTTGGGGGGGGGGTGCAAAAGGCTGCCCTCCAGATCGCAAGGCAGTATTGTGAAATATTGGAGTATGAGTATGCCATTTTGATTCCCAGTTACATCGTTTTTCAATTTTGATCCAAACAGAAATTATGTGAGCAATAATAGGATCAAAGCGTACTTTACAAGCAAAAACTCAAACAAGAAGTACCAGTGATGCGCTCAATACGGAAGTGGTCCGATGAAGTGGACGCTAAGCTACAGGACGGTTTCGCTAGCACAGACTGGAATAGGTTCCGGGATTCATCTGATAATATTGAGGAGTTTACCACATCAGTCACCGGCTTCATTAACAAGTGCATCGACGACGTCATCCCCACAGTGACCATACGTACATATCCCAACCAAAAGTCATGGATTACAGGCAACATCCGCACTGAGCTAAAGGCTAGAGCTGCCGCTTTCAAGGAGAGGGACACTAATCCGGACGCTCATAAGAAATCCCGCTATGGCCTCCGACGAGCCATCAAACAGGCAAAACTTCAATACAGGACTGTGATCGAATCCTACTCTGCTGGCTCTGATGCTTGTCGGATGTGGCAGGGCTTGCAAATGTTCATGGATTACAAAGGGAAACCCAGCTGCGAGCTGCCCAGTGACGCGAGCCTACCAGACGAGCTAAATGCCTTTTATGCTCGCTTCGAGGCAAGCAACAGTGAACCCTGCATGAGAGCACCAGTAGTTCCGGACGACTGTGTGATCTCGCTCTCCATAGCCGATGTGAGTAAGACCTTTAAACAGGTTAACATGCACAAGGCCGCGGGGCCAGACGGATTACCAGGACGCATACTCAGAGCATGTGCTGACCAGCTGGCAAGTGTCTGACCCAACTGTAATAGCTACATGTTTCAAGCAAACCACCATTGTCCTTGTGCCCAAGCAAGCTGAACTCATAGTTTCACTTCGGGATTTGCCGTAATTGGATGAATGTTGATTTTTGACCCTTTAAACTGCGTGATTACAGGGTTAATGCCACGTGATTACAGGGTAAAAACAGAAACAATTCAGAGGGTTAAGTTTAGGTATTATCTGTGAACTACTGTGGCACAATGGTTTAAGCAGCACGCTCAATCTCTGAGCCTCGTGAGTTCGAGCCCTGTGTTGATTTTGATCAAAGCCATATAGCCTAGGCAGGCTACGGCTGGAAAACTCGAGGACTCCGATTTCAAGAGAGAATACTAAAGAAGAACAAGACTTTCTTTGTTTATAAACAACTTAGGTTTATTAACTACAACATCCTCACGAGCTAGCAAAGAAACAACAATTTAGCACAGGTACGGTGGCTTCCGTATGACATCTATTGTGAGTCAAAAGGAACTCACAACAAAAACTCAGAGGGGCTACATAGTGAACAAATACAACTGTTTATTATGGATTCTCACGACAATTACGTTAGCATACGCTACGCAGTGTATGGGAATTGATGCTGGCTACTCTCGCACGCAAATTTCACACCGTTGACTTGTGTCTCGCCATGTGATTTCGGCTTTAGTCTACACCTGTCGTTTACGAAACATGTGACAAATAAAATGTTATTTTATTTTGATTTGATTCACACATACACAAAGAAACATTCTCATCATAATTCTCATCATCATCAATCAATCAAAATGAACTTGAAAATAACTTTTACAAACCAATTACTCACAGATCAGAAATCACATAATGTTTTCCCTGATCCCTTCCTGTGTCTCCCATGCCCCTCTACTTCCCCTGCCTATCTCCCTTTCCCATCTCACCCCTCACCCTGCCCTCACCCTGTCTTCCCCTCTTTAGCCCATGCTGCATTGATAGATCTGTGTATGAGACTAAATATATATAGCCATGTTGGAGGAGAGCCCATCCCATCCCATCCCAGGCCTCCCCGAGTGGCATTTCTACCAAATGTCATTGTCACCAGACGACCATTTATTTAGCCCCCAGAATAGATCACCTTTATGCCGACTTCTGCCAGCAGACACCCGCAGGTTAGCGTTTTTCATCATGAATCTTGTTCTGGAGGCAGCTCTGCAGAGTGGTCACTAGCTGGCACAGCCGCAAAGTCACAAAGTCTGATTTTAAACCTAACCTTAACCTTAATACTAACCTTAAACACACTGCTAAACCTAATGCCTAATCCTAACCTTAAATTAAGACCAAAAAACTCATTTCTGTTTTCATGTATTTTTACAATATAGCCAATTTTGACTTTGCAGCTGGCCCATCTAGCGAAAATCACTCAGTTCTGCCTCCAGGACAAGATTAATCCCAATAAACGTCAAGCTGCCTAACGCACACACGTATACACATGCACACTCAGACATACACAGTAAACCATGGTTACACACACATGTAAGCAGCATTATCATAATGCAAATATATTGTACGCAACAAAAGGCCTAGCGCATGGACACCAAGTTTGTGTGTGTGTGTATGATCGCGTGTTTGTGTGTGTGTGTGAGTGTGCGTGTGACTCACCAGTGGTCTGAAGGCACAGCCCTGCGCAGTACAGGCCTGTGTAGATTCCAGTGAGACAGATTGTCAACAGAGAACCACAGGGAGTCAGAGTTCTGGACCAGCACAACATTCATCCACATACCATAGCTGCTGATCACTCCTAGAGGACAGGAGAAGAACACACACACACACACACACACACACACACACATTCAATAATGTACAGGCATAAAAGTATGCATGAACACACACACACACAAGCGCACACACATACACCAGTGGAGGCTGCTGAGGGGAGGACGCCTCATAATAATGGCTGGAATGGAGTCAATGGAATGGTATCAAACGCATCATACACGTGGTTTACATGTGGTTGATACCATTACATTGACTCCATACCAGCCATTATTATGAGTCGTCCTCCCCTCAGCAGCCTCCACTGACATACACACATTCAAGCGTGCATGCACAGGCATACAAGCGCACGCACAAAAACACACACACACAACCGTCAGTAAATGAAATCACAAGGAATAATCCTAACATTATTACAGGCACATAATGAAACAGCATGGGGGCCAAAGTCTCTTCTTCCTCCATCAAAATGCATATGGGGCTCAAAAGATCATGTTTGTGGTAAGAACCTATTCTGTTTTAATTATGCGTCTGCCCAGAGAAAACCATTTCACGTCTGTGTAAAGAAATAAAGACACAAAGCAGACACTAATACATCTCCACGCTAGGGTTGCATCCAAAATGGCACCCTATTCCCTATGTAGTGCACTACTTTTGACCCGAGCCCTACGTGTACTACATAGGGACTAGGGTGCCATTTGGGACATGGCACCAGTGAATCCGAGGCTGTAAGAGTGTTGTAATAAGCCCAGGTTGATATAAAGCCTAATACATAACAGGCTTATTCTCCTGCTTGTCTCCATGTTTCCCACACTTTAATCCCCAGCGGGATTAGCCAACAAATCCCAGGGAAAATTGGGAAAAACTCCTCCAGACTTCTAGTAGTGTGAAACCAAGCAAATCACATAGACTACATATTGACTCCATATTGTGAGCAGCCAGGCTAAAAGAATAATACGACACATCCTTTAACAAGAATTAAAGCCATTTGAAGGCGTTTTAAGTGCGAGATAATCGGGTAATTGTGATGAAGTTTTTTTTTCATAATAAATGGCTGTCAGATTAGCGATGCTGTCATTTATCACATCTAATAGGCGTGGAGGGTTTATGGAGTGAAAGATACTCACACTATATTATACGCATTATACACACATCTCATACATCCCACACACACATATGCTTTACACATCATGCACACGTTATACACACACGTTGAACATGATACTGTGCTACAGGCGTTCATTGAGATGGCAGAACAGAGAGGTTTTATTATGCATTAATTGAAATGAAATGGTAAAGAGGAAGTCTTCAAGAATTCTTTAGTCTTTTCATTGAGAGTATTTATTCGAGATCATTGTTTTTTTTAAATCTAATTCATTTAAGTGGTGACGAGATTCGGAAGGCTTTTTAAGAATGGGAAAAATTGCAGAATGTAGAATGATCTTAGACAAAGATATTTTTTTAGCAGACAAATGAAATTAAGTGTTCCAATAAAACAAATACGCTTCTCTTTTGATATCAAAATATTCACCACCAAAAGCTAATTCAATATTTTTAAAAGTAAGAGTATTGACAACAATAAAATGTTGACATGCTCAAATATACAAGAGCAAGCTAAGAGTGAGTCTCATGTTTAGCTGTGTGTTTTCTTCTAAGGGAATATAGCAAACCATCATGTAGAATCGCCTGACAATACATGTGTAGCTACAGATAGCTTTCTTCCTATACAGTCTGATACCAATATGTCATATGTCCCCCATATTTCTTATCAAACTCAGAATAGTTTTACTTGTGATGCTTTATTCTATACACTTACCATACATTGTTTGGTAAGAGCATCTGCTCAATGACGTGTGTGAGTGAGGATCTCTTATGGCAGTGTGGTCCCAGCCTGCAGTTCACAGCTTCAGTCAAAAGAGAGCACTTGCCATCCACTTAAAGAAGCAGCTAGCGCTTATCATCTCTCTCTCTCTCTCACTTGCTCTCTCTCTGTCTATATTCCTCACGAGACTTTTACAATCCTTCATCTAAAAGTGTCTGTGACGTGTGTAGTATTCCAAACAGATTTTGATTGCTGTGACCAGTATTTGAAATGACACCGTCAATTTCAGAAAACATCTCTCTGTGTTAAAATATTTTGGAGCTTGAGGTGTGTGTACAAATACAAGGTGTGCATACCTCCTCATACCTTGCCAACTTCCCCATCCTCCCGTGACACTTTATTTGACCATCTAGTTTCAACTGCCGTGTCAAGTAAATTAAATGAATCCGACAATTCTGATAAACATTTCTGCATCTTTCCTCTGGTAAAATGTCACCCTAACCCATTATCAATTGAAGACAAGTACCACATCCCTGCATTACCCCCCTCTTCCCCCCTTTGACCTCACAACCCCTCCCCACCCCCTTACCGTTGGGTGTGCCTGGGGGTGTCCAGGTGATGTTGAGGGCGTGGGGCAGAGAGGGGTGACGGAGGGGGCAGGGATGTTCTCCGGAGTACTCTCCTCTGTAAGCCTCGCTAGGGGGACTGATGGAACAGCCTCCACCTGTACATGCCTAAATACATAGGAAACACACACATACACAGTCAGGTCCATAATTATTGGCACTCTTGATAAAGATGAGCAAAAAAGACTATATGAAATAAATAATACTAGTACTGAGCTACAGTATATTGTATGCTCACATTTTTTTTGTTTTTGATTATGCTCTTTTATACTAATACAATTGCTCAGATAAGGAGATTTAGTTAAAAAAATATATGAAAAAGATAGGGGTTAAAATTATTGGTACCCCTGTTTTCAATAACTTTCATTACCTCAGTTTGCGAGGATAACGGCACTGAGTCTTTTTTCTCAAATGTTTAACCATTTCTTTGTGGATTTTGACATGTGCTTGAGGTTATTGTCTTGCTGGAAACATGATAACCTCTCAGCATCACCAATAACAGGGAAGGTTAGCATTTTTGGGGGGGTATGATATTTATGCCTCTGTAACCTTCTCACTCATCATTATTCACGATTCATTCATGATTATCCGTAAAAATGGTACATCCACATTAATGTAAAAGTGTTCAGAAACACATTCTATTCTTATTTACAATAAAAGTGACTCCAAAATGACACAATACATTATTTACCATTAATTTCTATTGGGCACAACATAATCTGAAACACAACCAAAACAAACTGCAAATGAATCCAGTTTGTAGAGTCACAAGCTTGATGTAGTCATTGTGTGCTAGAAATATGGGACCAAATACTTAACTTTTGACTAAATTTAATACACTAGAAGTGAATTTGTCCACATCTTTATGACACCTTCAAAATAGGGGACTAGATACATGAAGCGCTTCATTTCTAAACGGTAAAATAGATATGTATGAAAATACCCTCAAATAAAAGGTGACATTCTGTACTGTCGCGTCATATAAAACAGTTGATCTCAAATCCAATATGCTGGAGTATGGAGACAATTAAAAGTTTTAGCTTCACTGTCCAAATAAATACGCAGGGGATAATATCAAATCAAATCAAATTTGATTTGTATGAAATAATGTGTGTGTACCACGGAGAAAGATAGAGGACTCTAGTGCCTAAAAGTGAAATTTAGCATGGGCAGCACCATTAAGGACTTTCACAATTTTGAAGTAGTCAACTTGGTGGGACTTCCTATGGGTTAACAAAGGATCACATAATTCCATCCAGGTCATCAGGAGGGATCAGCCAATGAATTGTACTCATGAGCAAACATTCCATAACTGCAGGTGGCAGTAAATCGCCAACCTTGGCTTTATACCTGTTCAGAAAACACACTCCAGGTGGCAGTACACAACCTTTCAGTTTGTTTACCAACTCATAGAAGAAGTACTTTAAAATAGAGATGACCTCAATAATGGGACAGATATAATGTTGCGTCCTCTAGCTATCTCTATGGTGTGTCCCCATAGCAACAATGAAGTTGTAGGTGGTTCCTGGTGTCAGGTTACGGAGGGTGTGGCCTTCAAACAGTTCAGAGCTGTTATAAACACACACTGGCTCCTCCCCTTCTACTGACAGGTACACACAGTTGAACTCTAACACCTCATTCACCTGCCCAGGACGAGACCACCTGGAAGAAGAGAGAGAACAAGGGAGTGTGGGAAGGAGAGAGGGAAGGAGAGAGAGAGAGAGGGAGGGAAAGAGTGAGGGAAAGAGAGAGATAAGGAAAATAGGGGGGGAGAAAAAGAGAGGGGGGAGGGAGAGAGCATCAGTGTATGTATTTTCTTCATATAGCAGGACTTTGACAC
The DNA here is from genome assembly GCF_964263955.1 of Coregonus lavaretus. Classification (NCBI taxonomy): domain Eukaryota; kingdom Metazoa; phylum Chordata; class Actinopteri; order Salmoniformes; family Salmonidae; genus Coregonus; species Coregonus lavaretus. The sequence goes on along the minus strand of NW_028161657.1, from coordinate 10,182 downwards.
AGGCCTGAGTAGCTCAAGGGCAGAACAGTAGAACGTTTGAACCCCAGACCTCATTTATACTGGTCCATTTCCCCAACTACTATGCGGCCACACTGTGTGTGTGTGCGTGTGGCAGAGACCTCCTGGCTGTTCAGAAAGTCTGTTTCAGGCCAGACGAGGGGCCCTCCACCCGGACAGGAGCAGACGGAAACAGAACAGACACACACACATACACACACACACACACACACACACACAAACACTGCTGGGATTGACTTTCCGTGGACTAAATATAGAACAGAGGACACAGCTATCTGATGAGGGATACAGGAGAGAGAGAGAGAGAGAGAGAGAGAGAGAGAGAGAGAGAGAGAGAGAGAGAGAGAGAGAGAGAGAGAGAGAGAGAGAGAGAGAGAGAGAGAGAGAGAGAGAGAGAGAGAAAGAAGATATACAGTATATAGAGAAAGGGAGAGATGGAGAGAAACGTAGAAGAGAAACTTGACTTTTGATGCTCTTTGAGACATTCTCACTTAAAACCACAAGTTTTTACACCCTTCTGATAAAAAAATCTAAATCCACATTACACCGCTCAACACCACAGCACCATTCACAATACAAGTATCAAACCGAACACACATATTTTTTACACTTTTTACGAATGTCTTTGTTATTAACAAGCATCCATTTCCCAATCATTACAGACATTTACACAGTGTACAAAACATTAGGAACATCTGCTCTTTCCATGACATAGACTGACCAGGTGAATCCAGGTGAAAGCTATGATCCCTTATTGATGTCACCTGTTAAATCCACTTCAATCAGTGTAGATGAAGGGGAGGAGACAGGTTAAAGAAGGATTTTTAAGCTTTGAGACAATTGAGACATGAATTGTGTATGTGTGCCATTCAGAGGGTGAATGGACAAGACAAAATATTTAAGTGCCTTTGAACGGGGTATGGTAGTAGGTGCCAGGTGCACCGGTTTGAGTGTGTCAAGAACTGCTGCTGGGTAAACAGATTCCCATGTGTATTAAGAATGGTCCACCACACAAAGGATATCCAGCCAACTTGACACAACTGTGGGAAGCATTGGAGTTAAACATGGGCCAGCATCCCTGTGGAACGCTTTCGACACGTTGTAGAGTCCATGGCCCAACAAATTGAGGCTGTTCTGAAGGCAAAAGGGGGTGCAACGCAATATTAGGAAGGTGTTCCTAATGTTTTGTACACACAGTGTATATGTTCTTGTTCTAATTGGCCCAAACCCCCAGAGAAAGCCACTCCCTTAAGACCATTTACAATTCTAATTGGCCTACGACTCCAGATGCCACGCCCCTTAGGACCACCAGTTACACCTTCAGTGTGGGCCATTTTTAAAAGTGATGCATGTATGGTGTGTTGTGTATGACGGATGACTGTGTTACTGTACAATTAGCCTGACTAACTAATCTATCACATTCATCAGCTGATATATACTGTGTCGATAGTGGCAGTAATTAATTATATAGTTTTGGGTAGTGAAACCAGAGGGGAGTTTTTATACAATGATTTCATAATTATTTGCTGGATTTCATAAAATAATAATAATAATAATACTCACAAAACATACACAGAAGACATCAAATCATACAGGATCATAATTATCACCCTGTTGCAGGAGAACCTTCATGCAATGCAGGAAATGTAATATGAGGTTTAAAGAAGCTTCTTAAGTTTTTAATTTTCACTTAGAAATTTGAGACGAAAAATGTATCAACCCTTACAAAAATGTCCATAAATTATAATCCACATAATAATTCACATTCCTGTTGTTGCAGTATTATTTCCCTGCTGTAGCAAACTGGCTCAAATTAAGATCCTACATCTCTAGGGTAATATAAATGTCAAATGAAAATTGTATAATAATTTTAAAGAGTAACAAAGTGACATTAAGCCATGGGAAAAAAAATATGTCTCTGTAGCCCAAATCTGATGTGTGTAAGTGTGTGTACTCTCAGCGTGTGTTGGACAGGAAAGTGTGTGTGTGCATGCCTGCCTGTGCGTGTGTATGTGTGTGTTGGCCAAGCGAGGGCAGAGTGGGGGGAGAGGAGAGTGAGTGTTTCTGCTGATATTGTTTTGTGCATATACAGCAGGCAGGCAGGCCTCTCAACCTTTCTCACAGGCAGGATGCAACACAACAAAAGAGTATTGAACACATATGATCCCTCCACCGCGCCTATTAGGATTCTGCTAACAGGGCAATACCTCTCAGCTCACAGGCCACAATTACAGCCTCAAAGGAGAGAGACGGAGAGAGATATCATCTGTAATGTCAAATTACAGCAAAGCTCCTGTTTTTCTTCTCTCTCTAATCACTCTCGATTCTCTATTTTATTTCTCTCTTGTTCTCTGTCTCTCTCAATACGTCTATCTCTTCCTTTCTTTCTGTTTCTTTCTCTCCAACATTCTCTCTCTTAATTTCTTCCTCTCATCACTTCTTTCTCTCACCAGTTTCTGATTTCTCTCTCGCTTCTGTGTACATCTGTATGTGTGTGTCTGTGTGTGTGTGGCTGTGTGTGTGTGGGTGCGCTCGTGTGTGTGTTCTTGTGTGGGTGTGTGTACACTATGGAAAAAAGAGGTAAAAGGACAAGGAGAATCAGCCAGGTCACCTGTGATACTTAAGTGATAATGGCCGAGAAGCCGATGTTTGGAGGATATATTGGCACGGTTGTTGTTAGGGCCGGCAAACTGTGCCAATATATCCTCCAAACACCAGCTTCGAGGGCATTATCACTTTTATACAACAGATTACCAACATATTCAAATAATGATTGACATATTTTCATTAAAAAAGTTATTTTGATGAATTTATTCATACTATTTCATCCTTCCACAAGATATAATCCCGACACACATCTAGGGTTGCTTCCGAAGCCGGCTGGTCGTTTGTTCTATCGGTTCGGTTGCCAGAGACGCGACCCTGTCGTTCATTCTAAATGTTCCATTGCCATACTGGCTGGCAACATTCTTATCCCTTGCTTGCTAGCTAGCCAACTACGGCTAACTTAAAGTCACGTCAAACAGTGCAGCCAGAATAACAACAAAGTAGCTGCATTTTCATTTGTTTAAGCTGTTTTGTAGTGACATTTATTTGGATACATCCATTGCAATGAACTAATGTTGCGCAATTTTACCTGGCATAGAAAATGTGCTCTCTCATCAGGACACTGTTGTTCAAGAGCTAGCCAACAACACAGCTAACACAATCACTTCAAACTGAAGATGGAAAGACTGCAAACTAGCTGCACTTTGTTTCATTTGACCTGTTTTCTATTGATAGTTCTTTGTATTTATCCATAAAAATGATGCTGATTCATGATTTCGACTGACTGAGAAAAGCTGCCTACCTGTCTTTCTCATCCCGACTCCCGATACGTTCATTACCATTGGACAGCTGGAGATCCAATTTGAATATTGAAACAATGTTGCAAATGTCGGAGAGACAGACAGCAAGGTTTATACAAATCTCGGCTGTTGAAAACGAAATGTTAGTCTAAAGGAAACGTGAGATAATATCTAGATGCTTTTTATAGTGGAGATCAAGTTTATAAATTACCTGGCTGGGCTGATGAGACAGTGGATTGCGCAGTCAGATGGAACAGAGTAAATAGGTATTTTAACATCATAGATTTAAGCGGTGGTAACTTGTGGAATAGACACCGGCTGGAATGCGATTTTAACCAATCAGCATTCAGGATTAGACCCACCCTTTGTATAAAAGTCAGTATTCGAAGTCCATCAATGTCTAAGGACGTCGGAAGATTATGTGGAAACTAGCCACTAGGGGCAACAGTGAGCACTGTTACCTTCAAGTAGGTTTCGGTTTTGCTAGGGTCTTGTGAACGGGGATGGCAGACGGGCCTAAGCATCTGACAAAGGTTGCAAGTTTGAATCCAGTGATAGAAAGTTGCATCTGTCTCTGATTCCAAAGTTTGCAAGTTCAAATCCAGTGATAGAAAGTTGTTTTTGAGATTTTTGTTTTAAGCCTATCCCAAACCTTAACCCTTACCTTAAATTAATCCCTAACCTTAAGATTTCGGAGTTAATGCCTAAACTTAACCTTAAACACCTCGGAATGTGATGTTTTCAACAACTTCGAAATTTGAGAAACATGGATGAATGTCTAATTCTGACGTGAGACTGTGAGAGTTAGTTGAGGAGAATACATGGAGGAGATAGAAGTACACTATAAAAAAAGGGTTATTCGGCTGTCCCCATAGGAGAACCCTTCCAGTTAGAACCCAAAATAGTTCTACCTGGAACCAAAAAGGGTTCTACATGGAATCAAAAAGGGTTCTCCTATGGGGACAGCCACATAACCCTTTTGGAACCTTTTTTCCTAACTGTACTTCTATCTCTTCTATGTATTCTCCTTGTCCTTTTACCTTGTGTGATCATCAGTAAAGTGCTGACATTTCCCTGAGAGAGAGATCAGTGCATCTCAACCTAACCTGCTGGCCTCACTCTCCCTCTAACACACTGTCTGCATACACTCTTCTTTATTCTGACTTATTCATTCACCCTCTCCTTCCTCTCTCCTGTGTGTGTGTGGCACGGTGCCCTCCTGCGGTGGGTCTTAAGTGATGGTGGTCAGGGGCTCTAATGGCTTTCACACAGATTGAGAGAGAAAGGGCCAGGGCATACGTACATACACACACACACACACACACACATGCACACACACTAAGTTATAGAGACGGATACATATACGGTTCCCCTCTCTCTCTCTGTATAGGTGAGAGGTCAAGTGCAGGAGAATATTCCGCATGCTAAACAGGACTGCAGAAGGTCACCGTCTGCCTTTTCATTCAGTCAGCCGACTCCCCCCACCCCGACAGACGCGCGCACACACACACAGACACACACACTCCCGCACAAACACACACTCTACCTCTTTCATTCTCTCAGCATCTCTCCCTATTCTCTTATTTGTATTGTTCATACCCTCTCTCTCCTGTCACTGTCATCCCTTTCTCCATAGTCCACATCTCTCTCCTGTCACTGTCATCCCTTTCTCCATAGTCCACATCTCTCTCCTGTCACTGTCATCCCTTTCTCCATAGTCCACATCTCTCTCCTGTCACTGTCATCCCTTTCTCCATAGTCCACATCTCTCTCCTGTCACTGTCATCCCTTTCTCCATAGTCCACATCTCTCTCCTGTCACTGTCATCCCTTTCTCCATAGTCCACATCTCTCTCCTGTAACTGTCATCCCTTTCTCCATAGTCCACATCTCTCTCCTGTCACTGTCATCCCTTTCTCCATAGTCCACATCTCTCTCCTGTCACTGTTATCCCTTTCTCCATAGTCCACATCTCTCTCCTGTCACTGTCATCCCTTTCTCCATAGTCCACATCTCTCTCCTGTCACTGTCATCCCTTTCTCCATAGTCCACATCTCTCTCCTGTCACTGTCATCCCATTCTCCATAGTCCTCACCTCTCTCCTGTCACTGTCATCCCTTTCTCCATACCCTCTCTCTCCCCTCTTTTTTCTTTCCCCTTCTACCTCACACATCTCTCAATCTTTCCATTTCTCTCTCTCTCTCTCTCTCTCTCTCTCTCTCTCTCTCTCTCTCTCTCTCTCTCTCTCTCTCTCTCTCTCTCTCTCCCCCCCCCCCCCCTATTGTTGGAGGACAGTCAATGCCATGCAGTCTAAACCCATCCATCTACCTATAAGCCCACAGTCTTTTTAAAGATGTCATATTCAATGACATGGGGAGTTGTTTATGCCTATATTACCCTGCTCAGACCCGTATACACACACACACACACACACACACACACACACACACACACACACACACACACACACACACACACTATACCCTAGTCCAGCTGTACATGGCCCATGCTGTACCTTAGTTGTTTTAATGGAGAAGAAACACACCTATTCCTAAATATACAAACTAAATACATGTATATTCTGAGAATCATGGACACTCAAGACACTTTATTTTTTTTATTTCTCCAGATGTATTATTTTATTATTTCAAAGTAATATAGTCAGTGCCCTCATATGTAGAGGTGTGTGTGTGTGTGTGTGTGTGTGTGTGTGTGTGTGTGTGTGTGTGTGTGTGTGTGTGTGTGTGTGTGTGTACTTACTGTATGTAGACAGTGCGGGAGTCTAGCACGGTGAGGCTGGGCGGCTCCATGTCTCCAGGTGGCTGATGGGAGTTGAGCAGGGTGACTTCGGAGCTGTTAGAGCAGCCCACCGTTGCACACACATGAAGACTGGCCAGAATACACACCCAGAGCTGCAACTCACACAAACTGACTCTTTTACATCCATGCTACACAAACATAATCCCCAAACCCAACAGGAACCCTCAGTGTTCTTGTTTTTCTAACAACATCTTTATTGACATTTGTCAAATTCAACAAGATATCTGACAATTAACTCTGTGTTCTTTGTTAGTACTCAGAAAAACCTGTGGGACTTTAACAACAGGACTAGAAGAGGCAAGTTCCATAACACTATCTCATTCCTCAACATTTCCACCACACACACACACACACACACACACACACACACACACACACACACACACACACACACACACACACACACACACACACACAGTGAGCCCACAGCGGGCTGATTTGTTGGTTATTTGTAGTGTTAGGCAGGAGGTAGGGCGCCTGACTGAGAGCTGTGTGTTTCAAAGAGATGGAGCCTCTCTCCTTGAAGATGAGGAAATACTTTCCAGTCAGGGAGAGAGAGGAGGGAGAGAGGAGGGAGAGAGAGGAGGGAGAGAGAGGAGGGAGAGAGGAGGGAGAGAGAGGAGGGAGAGAGGAGGGAGAGAGAGGAGGGAGAGAGGAGGGAGAGAGAGGAGGGAGAGAGAGGAGGGAGAGAGGAGGGAGAGAGGAGGGAGAGAGAGGAGGAGAGAGGAGGGAGAGAGGAGGGAGAGAGAGAGGGAGAGAGAGGAGGGAGAGAGGAGGGAGAGAGAGGAGGGAGAGAGGAGGGAGAGAGGAGGGAGAGAGAGGAGGGAGAGAGAGGAGGGAGAGAGGAGGGAGAGAGAGGAGGGAGAGAGAGGAGGGAGAGAGAGGAGGGAGAGAGAGGAGGGAGAGAGAGGAGGGAGAGAGAGGAGAGAGGAGAAGAGGAGGGAGAGAGAGAGAGAGCAAGAGGAGGAAGGGTAGAGACCAGGGAAGAGAGAGCAGAAAGAAGAAATAAAGGAGAACGGAAGGGAATCCAAACTCTTAGCAGGGGTCCACAACACACACACACACACACACACACACACACACAGAGGAAAGAGGAGAGGGTGGGTAAGAGAAGGAGGGAATGAGAGCAAGAGAGGTATGGGGGGAAGAGAGGATGGGGCTGGAGTGGATTTACTGCATAGTGAAATCTACCTTAAAACAGATCCTAAAGCTGTGTGAAACAAGCTTAAACCTCCCCTTCCCTCCCTCTCTCCTTCTAAACTGTCGACAGGACTACAGACATACAGCAGATTGTATCTACAATTTCTTCTTGAATTTGTATTGTAGTTATGCTTACATTAACTATAGCTGAATGTTTTCCCCAGTATATAATATTTTGTGTGTGTGTGTGTATGTGTGTGTATGTGGTTGTGTGTGTGTCACTAACCTAGCCTCCAGTCAGACATGTGTTTCATGCAGTCTTTAAGGCTCTTTAGTGCTTTTTCAAAGTGCTCTTCCCCTGGTGTGTGTGTGTGTGTGTGTTATTCCCCTGGCAAGTTAGAGAAGCTCTCTGTCTCTTTCAAATGCTAATCCCCCTTTCCATTTGGTTTTTCTTCACTCTTCCTCTTTCATGGAGCACTCACCCATCTGCACTGGCAGGGAAGTAGTGGCAGGACTACAGACACACAGACACGCAAACTCTCTCTCTCTCTCTCTCTCTCTCTTCTCTCTCTGTCCTCTCACCAGTATATTGAGGTGCGTGTTGTTTCCTCAGTAGGCCAGTTGGTTCATTGTGGAATGTAGGTAGTCAGTGATGAGAGAAGGGGGAGCCCAGGACACAGCCAGAGAGGAGGGGGTCAACACAGCACTGGGAGGGGACACATTCTCTGAACTGCAGGGAGAGCGGACATAGACTTTAAGAATAGAATTGAACAGAGTGCTTTAATTGTTCATGCTTCACATCAGACAGGCATAGACAACACAACGGACATGGACACATCAGAAGATACTGTATTATGGAATTGAGAGAAGATGGAGAGATGAAGAACAATATGATCCAGTGTCTTTTTTCTCCACTGTACCATATAAAAACAGATGGAGAAGAAAGAGAGAGAAAAAGAGAAAAGAGAGAGAGAGAGAGAGAGAGAGAGAGAGGAGAGAGAGAGAGAAAAGAGAGTGTGTGAAACAGTGAGTCAAGTTGTTACTCTGTCTCTCCTGACAGAGAACAATGTTTAAATTTCACTCGGCAAGAATCAATACTATAATCTCACTTTTTGTAATCACGTCCACTTCAAATTGATTTTCCTACTGCACGCTGACCCCTACCGTCATATTAGCTCTTAAACAAGGCTATTTAGCTCAACCTAGATTAATGGACGATGGCCTGAAAAGCTGCCTGCATAGCTCACTGTACAGCCGCGGAGGGCTCAGGACCCCCCACCAAGGCTGCCCTCTACATGCCTGCTCCAAATTCAGTGTTAGCCAGACTCTAGAACCGTGTGATTCTGTGTTGGTGCTTTAGCTCTAACACAAAGAGTTCGCTATAAAGGAGGTAGAAACAGAGAGAGAGAAAGAGAGTTTGAGAGAGAGGCAGAGAGGAGAAAAGAGGGAGGGGGAGAGAGATGGGGGAGAGAGGAGAGAGGAGGGGAGGGAGAGAGAGGGGGAGAGATAGTTAGAGTGGGAGAGAGGGAGGGGAGAGAGAGGAGAGAGAGAGAGAGAGAGAGAGAGAGAGAGAGAGAGAGAGAGAGAGAGAGAGAGAGAGAGAGAGAGAGAGAGAGAGAGAGAGAGAGAGAGAGAGAGAGAGAGAGAGAGAGAGAGAGAGAGAGAGAGGAGAGAGAGGGAGAGATAGAGAGAGTGGGAGGGAGAGAGAGAGAGAGGGAGAGAGAGAGAGGGAGAGGGAGGGAGAGGGAAAGAGGGGGAGAGATAGAGAGAGTGGAGAGAGGGAGGAGAGAGAGAGAGGGGGGAGAGAGAGAGAGCGAGAGAGAGAGAGAGCGAGAGAGAGAGAGAGAGAGAGAGAGAGAGAGCACCCAGCTCTATCAGACCATCAGAAGGAGGGCTATAATCAGTTGTGACAATCTTTATTTCCTTTGTTTCAACCTCTCTCCTTCCCACTCTCCTCTCTGACTCTTTCCTCCCTCTCTCCTCTCTCACATTCTCTCCCTCATTCTCTCTCTCCCTTGTGTGTGTGCATGTCCAGTCATCTGCTCTAGCTGCCACTGCTGCCTGCTGTAATGACAGGGCTGCTGCCTGAACAATGGAAGAGCAATTAAAGAGCACATTGATCAGCATTACAGCTATTAAAGATGCAGACCATTAAAGATAGAGCTGTATTCATCTCTTTGTGCTCCTCCCATTCCCCTCCCCCATAATGCTTAGAAACCTCAACACCTTATCCAGACTTACTAATACAAATCACTCATTAACTGACTAGTATGCACTGACTCACTGACCAGCACACTAACTAGAACAGTTGGACTACAGGACTCCTAATCAACCACTCTCACTGAACAACAATCTTACTCAATGTACACACTCTCAATCACCTTCTCTATACAGGAATACACTAGCGAAAAGATTCACTAGCATGTCCACACTTCACTCAAAACCCACCTTCACTTACTGATGGCTTATTAGTACACACTTACACCCTAACCCTACAGTAGGCCAGAGGGGTATACTACGAAGTGAGATCAATGGGTTAGCCAGCTAGCGGGCCTAAATACTCTTAAATCACTTTTCTTTTAGAGATAAGCATGAAATAGGCCTGGCCTAATTCTCAACAACCAAACACAGATATCTACATTTATTTCTGGTTGTTTATCAAAGTTAGCTGGCTAACTCATTGATCCTGCTTTGTAGTATTTCCCTCTGACCTAACCATTCAACATCTACATTCGACACACGACACAACCAGCCACTATATATCCAACTATACATTTTTATACACCCCCCCCCCCACCACATCCATTCCGGCAGCCTCCTCCTAAGCGATGAATGATTATATTCTTAGTGCAGTGTGT